>NW_027518548.1:0-22554 GCF_051622035.1 Arctopsyche grandis
CATCGAAGATGGCGTAAACTCTTCATCATTAAAGTATTTAGTCATTAAGGGTATTTATTTAAATTATATTAATAGAGGATAACAGTAGCCCCTCTTCATCATTAAAGTATTTAGTCATTAAGGGTATTTATTTAAATAATATTAATAGAGGATAACACAACAACCCCATTTGTGTTTTTTAATTAACTTTGTATGCAATTTCGTAACCACGACATTAATTAAATTTTTATAAAGGCGAATCAAGGAATAAGTTTATTCAAAAGTTTCCAAAAGGCATGAAACACAAAAAGGGGTACTATAAGGCGCTCATAATTAAGTTAATTTTAAATTTTACGGTTTGGTGGCCGAGTGGTCTAAGGCGCTGGTTTAAGGGACCAGTATCGCGAGATGCGCGGGTTCGAACCCCGCCCAAATCATTTTGTTTTTGCGGCTGGTTTATATAGAATGACTTCTTAAAAGAACAAGCTAAAAAGTTTTTTTTGTTTGAAAACTTACTTTTTCGGCTTTTAAACTTCCTAGAAAGAAATACACACTGCCTTAATTTTTGTAAATAGGGTCGTTGCCAGAATAACGGTTCCTTCAAGCAACATAGATATTTTATGGCCTAATTAATAAATTAACCCCCGGTGTTTCTAGTTAATATTTTTTAAGGCGGTTGTAAATCTATAAATAATTGCCTTTGTTTACTTACTTTCGTTGTGGTATCTTTCGTACATTAAGCTCTGTGTTCAAGCAAAATTTTCAAAAGTATGCTCTTCCCTTGATTAAAGGAGAATTTACAATAAATGTAAATATTCTACAGTTCCAAATTACTTTTAAATAAAAAAAACATGCTGGGCTAAATGTAGAATTTTTTTAAAAAAATTGATTTACAAAATAATCTGATGTATCACAATTGTTGAATCTTTAACTGTTTTCTATTAAAATAAAATAATTATTTGTGAATATAAATGTTTACAAGAAAACAGACACTACATTTATGTGCAGAACAATTCAATTTAAAAAGCCAGGCAATTTTTTCTTTTGAAAAAATGTATTTATAAATGTCGAACAATTCATTTTTGTGGATTTTATATTTAAATTTATATGAACATTTACATTTTGTAGTAGAGAGCCACAAGAGATCTTTATAATAGCGTCATATATGGCCCTAACAACTCTTTAATATGGCGCCATATTTATTGTGAGTTTAATTGTTGTATAAAAAAGCTCTTTGCACCAAATAAGCTGAGAAAATAGAAAAAATTGATCTGTTGTAGTCGAAGATAATAAAAACAAGGGTATTTATTAAATAGATATAATCCAAGTATAATTTTAGCTAAAGGCCTATTAGACATTGGCGGTTATTTATTTATTACTTTTTCAACAGATTTCATTGTATTGTTAAATAAATTGAGAATTACATCACAATCCATTAAAAGGAACAAAAAGCGAGCACAAACGCCCTAAATATAAAGTTAAAGTATAATTATTTTACTTTGTTTCTTTAAAATTGTCACTTCGAAATTACTTGACAAAACACCCTGGCCAAATTTTTACAAAATTATTTTAACCCTTACTTTTTTTAAGGAAACTGATTTAATAAATTTTAAAAGACTTTATCCTAAACTTAGGAGGGGTTTTTATTGTGAAACCCCCTGCAAGATCAAAAAGTTAAAACTTTTAATATTTTAAAAATGCACACTTGCCATTAAATATTGAAATTAAATATATATATTGTTGTTCTCTGAAGACCTATTAGACATTAAGGGCTCTTTAATTAAGCCTATTACATCATAGATATAATACTAGATACCTACGTTTACCTCAAACACTTACTTTATATAAATGGCGTTGAAAACAAATATTCACTAAAAATGCTAAATAAATATATGTTGGTAAAAATAAATACCCCTTTTTAGAAAAAATATTGTGCTAAACAATACCTATTAGTCTAAATGTTCATGGGACACTTAGTCCTAAGGCTCGCCGACTGTCGGCAAAGGGATAGAAATGCTATAGGGGCCTCCCAGAGTTTTGTGGGCAACTTCTTTTTTTGCTGTAAGGCAACCACTTTTCATTAAATCCGATTTTTTTTTTAGTCTAAATGTTCACATAATTAAAACACAACATCAATAAAAAACAGCAAAATTCATTATATGTACCTTGTTCCAAGAAAGGGCGACGTAATCTTTTAATTAATTAAGTTTTTAGTCATTAAGGGTATTTATTTCAATTACACAACAGCCTGCTTCTTTAATTTCCTCATCTTATAGTGAAGCTCTTTACTTTTAACTTATGTTTCTTGTATGCCCCTTAAAGTTCTTTCTAATCTCTTTTTCTTCATCATCTTTTCTAAAATACTCTAAATCTTTGTTCCTTATTTCTTCGGTTCTCCCTTCCCTCTCTTTTAAATCCTCTTTTACACTCTCTACATATTCATCCATTGTCATATTTGGGTTTATTCTTCTTTTTAAAAGATCTTTTCTTATATTTCCAATTGGATTTAAATGCCCACAGGATAGGAGATTAAACGCCCTTGTTTCATACTCTTCTTTTATTTCCTTCTTATTTATTCTTTCGCCTCCTTTAATTTTTATTAAATCTTCATGGTTTATTGTTCTAAAATATAGTAATGCTTTATAACAGCATATTTCATGTAGTTCTTGTAAAAACTCTTTACTTTCCCATTCTATAATATCCGTTTTAATGTTTTTTATCGCGTCATTCATATAAATTCTGTCTTCCCTATTTAGTACATTCATTAATACATCATTTTTAACTTTTAATACATTGAATTTTGCCGTTTTAACGGGCTCTTGTAGTATTTTCATTCCTTTTTCTTTCATAATTTCAAAACCAGAGTTTATTAAATTATCAGTTAAAGAAAACTCCTCTAAATCTTCATTTTTTTTTAAAAAATCAAATTTTTTATATTCGTTACTTTCTTTATTATCAAATATGCCAATTATAATTTCTATGTATTTTAAGAGCTCTTTTTTATTTTTTCTATAAATTCCTTGTATAAATGGTAAAAAATAAAGGAGAATTTCTTCATGACTTAATTCAGCTATGCAAAGATGATCTTCTGGTGCCGTTTTTATAAAGTCATCAATATCATTTACGTTTAACTTTTGATCTGCCAATATTTTTAAAATTGCTGTTTTAATATTTCTTAGATTTTCCTCCATGGGTAACCAATTTATAGTTTTTTTATAAAAACAGCCTTTTTACTCAAATTTTGATTAAATTCAAAAGATTTTATATTAAGCGTCTGTTAGAACTAAAGAGATTTTAATTATGTGATCCGAATAAATCAATTATACACCAAAAGATTTTATATTAAGCGTCTGTTAGAACTAAAGAGATTTTAATTATGTGATCCGAATAAATCAATTATACACCAAAAGATTTCTATTGAAAATTTTGTAAAAAACGATGTATTTTTGGCATTTTCAAAAGGTTAAAAACTTATTCCCTTGAAGGGGGTTTAAAGCGAAGTAACCCAGATGTGGGTGTTCACTTGGTGTTTTAGATTTTGGGTTGGAATTAAACCCGTAAAGCCATCAATATTTTATAAATGCACTTGTTATGTGTTTCGTCGGCTTTTACTGTTTTTCTTAATATTTGTGCAACAACTTTCCTCCTTAGCGAGACATTATATAACCTAACCCTGTTGTCACAATAAAGCCATTTCCCAAGGACAGGCTTTTAATTATTGTAGCTGCCTGCCATCTTATATTACTAAATTGTAATTTTAAAACCTGATTTAAATTTTTTTTATCAGTGTAAGACAGGAAATCTGGTTTTTATGTTAATTGAAAATCCTATAAAACTTCGATTACAGATTGCAACGAAATTTATACACGCTCAAAAGATTGGCAACCCCAGAGTACCCTAATGTAGATACCGCTGTCTTAAAAGGAAAATCTTATCAAGAAGTTTTAAGAGACGCTTTAAACTGTTTACAAAATCTTTTTTTATTGAGTTTGTGCCTGCCAATAAATAATTAAGATTTTTTCAAGTTACTGGGGACAGGGGTAGGCAAGAACCATTGCTAGGATTAATTATGGTTTGGCTTTAATTAAATGAGAGTTTTGAAAAACTTGGCTTCTAAAAAAAAATGTTCGGATTTATTTAAGCTGTAGTTGTTAATACTTGTTAGTTTTCTTCGTGTGTTTCTCTGTAACCCGGTCGGGGAACCGCATTGCTGCGTAAACCCCCCACGGCCCTTATGCCAGCTTTAATCAAAACTTGGCTTCTAAATAGATTTCCCATAACCCACCCCTTAATGGATTAGTATATTAATGGCAACTACAAGAAAATAAATTAAATTAATTGGAATTGGCTTGTCTAATGTAGATCTTTTTTACGCTGAAGAAATGTTAATTAGGTTTCAAGAAAAATGCTTCTTGACAATTATACCATATGTGATAACTTAGGAGATTTTAAATTACAGAATATATCGTAAAGACTAAGAAAGTAAATAACGTTAGATCTTGAAAATAAAACTTAAATCCATCTAAAGTTTTTAAGATGACTTTTGAGAGGGGTTTTTTTGCTCAAGCTATATATGAGCTTGCTAATTAAAAAAATGTTACTTATTAAAAGACAAAGTAACAGTAAGAAACAATTAACTGTTTTCTAAATTAATTATTTATAAAAGTAATATGATTTACTAAAAGCCTTAAATAAATATTTTAATTACAGAAAATATATTTCATATGTTAAATTTTTGAATATTTTTTGCACTTATAAATCAGCTTTAATTTATTCCGCTTTAAATGAAATATTTCCCTTTTTGACAGATATGTTATCTTCAACTGACTTGGCTGCTTTTTTAACCGCTGCTTCAATGCTGTTATTCTTTGAAAGCCAGGTTGGTGGAATTTTAGTGAAAACTGTATCACTTATTGCATTTGCATGACTCTCTTCTGAACCTAGCCAAAAAACAAACAAAACTTTTAAAATTAAAAATAAAGGAATTATCTTCTTTAGTCCTGAGCATTCAAGGAGACCAAATACTGAAAGAGCTATAAAAACAGTTAGTAATCTTTTAAGTTCACTCACTTTCGGGTTTGGAGATAAAACAGAAAGAATAGCATCTCTTACAGGCATGTAAAGACAAACGATAGAAGCTAATAAATCACCTAGGAATGTTTTTTGAATAATTACTATGGTTATAGCAGCTAATCCAATAAATATATAAGCCGGGTTGATTTTGTGGGACTCTGAAAAGCTTTTTATCAAAGGTATCGATTCTGCCAATGTTTTGCAATACTCCATCCCCCCTACGAAAAATTTACAATAAATAATTGTTTGAAACCAAATAAATAGTTTTAATATTAGAAAGAGCCAACTTACCATAATTTAGTAAATCCACTTAATTACAACTAGATAAAAATATTTTATAAATCCCTTTTTTTGAATAGCAAAAATTGGTTTTGAGAACAAATAATGAAATATGAAGCTAAGATATTTTCTGCTTACTTATTTCTTGTGCTAGATTAAGTCTTGAAAAAAGTATCCCAATTATATTAAATTAAAAATCTAAAAAGGTTTGAGTTCGACTTGTTATAATTAAAAAAAACATTCAAAACTTTCTCAAAGTAGTCAAAAAATAATATTAATTTTATACTAATACACAGCTTAAAATGAGAGGTTTTACAGGCGCAAGTATAAAATTAATTAGTTTATAACGGAAATAATGATCGAAAAAGGCAAAATGAAAGCATTTATCAAATATTATTGTCTTAAATATCTATGAGACGGCCATAATATGTATCTAACCATCAAATGATCAAACAACTTAAGTTTTAGGCATTAATTGTCTTGTTAACATATAAAAGTAAGACATATTTATCAACAATTATTAGAAATTGCCGATAGATATGTTTTATAATTAATTTCAGCTATCGAACTTAGAAGATGACGTAAGCTCTAAATTTTAATAAATTCATTCATTTGGTGTATTTAGAAGTTAGAATTGCAAAGTAGCAAAGCACATCACGATTATCGGATTCGTTTTTTTCAAATATTAAAGATCTGCTGCAAAAATATTAGTAAAAAACAATTTGCTTTGTAATATTAGTGTTATAATCAGCCAAGATTAATACCCCTGATGTCAATAAATATTTTAAGAAGTAATAATTAGATATAAAATACAATATTATTAACTTTACAGTTTTTATAATGTTTTTGTTAATCAATAATAAAGGCAGACTGAAGAAAATCAATGTAAATTTTAAAACCTGCTGTACGGCATTAAAAGATATTACAGTAAGAATAAATAATATAGTGCCCCATTAAAGCTATTAATTAATAAAAGACATAAAATATTTTATAAATCGAAGATAAACATATGTAATAAACCTTAGATTTATTAAATTTAAAGCGGCTCTAATTTTTTTGGACTTTAATTCAACCTTTTTTTTAAGTTTCGATGTTACGTCAAGTTCTCCAAACCCCTCTAAAGTAGATTATTTTTTTAAAGAATTTTCATCAATAAGAATGCCGCGAAATGACCTTACATTTACCACATTCAACATGCTTTTTGGCAGGTATTGAATATAATTCTCTCTAATATTTATCCATTCTATGGTTTTAAGTTCAAAAAGTTCTTTAGGAACTGCCTTTAAAATGTTATTAGAAAAATCAACCATTTCAAGACCCTCAAGCATGCTTATTCCAGTGGGAATTTTGCTAATAGAGCAATAAGTAAATTCCAGTTGTACGAGATATAGTAATTGTGATAAATGCTCAATAGTTTTTTCAAGGTTTTGATTTATTGTAATTGTTTTGGTAATAACAAGACTTTGAAGAGAAGATAAGATAAGTTAGATATTTCTTTGGGAATCTCTCCAATATTTGTGTCTTCAATTGTTAAATAAATGGCATTTGGGAAGTCTTTTAATTTTTCAATGTCTAAAGAAGTATATGTTTTTCCTTTACATAATAAAAAAAAAATCGGATTTATTGAAAAGTGGTTGCCTACAGCAAAAAAAGAAGTTTCCTACAAAACTCTGGGGCCCCTATAGCATCTCTATCCCTCTTGCCGACAGTCGGCTAGCCTTAGGACTAAGTGTTCCATTGACCTTGAGCTGGCTTTTAATTATAGACAGTACCATACTGTCTTGAAAACGCTTTACATAATAAATTAGTACTTGCGCTATAGACAGTGAGGTACTGTCTATAATCAAAATCCTAGTTAAGGTCAATGGAACATTTAGTTCTAAGGCGAGTCGACTTTCGACAAGAGGTATTGATAGCTATAAGGCTGTGTAGAGTTGTAGGGGCAACCTGATTTTTGCTGCATTTGTACTACTTTCAATAAATACCTTTTTTTTAGTACTTGCGCTATCGAAACCTTCAAAACCAAAATGTGTAGTGAGCACTATTTTAATTAAAAAAAAAGCGCTTTAAAAAATCAAAAAAAGTGATATCTTCATGATGGGCTGTAGGGTAAAACTCTTTAAATAATTTTTTAATGCACCAATTAATTTTTTTACAAATTTAATAAATGTCAACATGCCATAAAAGTTTGTATATTACTAAGTTTACGTACAGAAAAATAGATCAAAATTTATGAATACTCCTTTTTAAAATTAATTTTATTGTATTCATAAATAAATTACAGCCGAAAAGCTAATGATATTCCCCTAGTTTAAAATTAAGAATTAGATTAATAATATAATTAATTAAAGTGTCAAACAATTAATTCAGAATCCAATTATTGCAAAAAAAAATTAATTGCTATTTAATATTTTTTGGTTAAAAGTCTGTTCTACTTTAACATTTCTAAAATTTAAACCCAATAAGGTACTTCTGCGATATTAATTACTAGTTCTTCCACTAATTTGTGATCATCTTTTCTTTGAAACCCGTTTTCTCGGTTGGAGGAAATTTACTCTAAAAAATTTTAAGAATTAGTGGCTGGTTGGTTATATGCTTCGGCCGTGAAAGTAATCTCCTTGCTATTTCTATATTTTAGTGAAATTTTATAAATACCACCCGTTGATGAAATAACATATGAGATAATTTTTGCTTTTTTACATTTTTCTATATTTATCCAAAATATACAGAATTTATATACAAAAATAGCTTTTTTTTTAGACAATAGAAAAAGCTAAACCCATTTTAATGAAATATTCTTGAGCGCAGAAACAAGTTACAAACTACCCAACTCGAGATAAAACTAAACAAATTCATAATGATTTTTATACTAGTAAATTAATTTTTTTTGTGTTTTACGTTTAAATTGATTTAAAATAAGTATTTAATGTTTTTTAATTGGTCTTATGCAATGGAGCTTTTAAAGCTTTAAGTATTTTAAATAAATCTTTAGACTGAAGATATTTTGGTTCTACAAAACTGGAAACATGTGACAGTTTATCTACAGGTAATATTTTTAAAGGTACGGCAGTGATGAATTTTGATCTTTTACTCAAAGTGGGCAGTTTTTCTATTGTATCATAATTAAATAATATGATGATAGAATTTATTTGTTGCTCGTTCAAAAAAGAATCGTTGATTATTTTCATTATATTATTTCTTTCACTAATATCCTGAAAACTGTTGGGGGAAGCGGCGTTTGCTAATAATTCAGTTCTTGCTAATGCACTCGCCACTTTCATGGCTTCATTTACAAATATCAAATTTGAAAATAATTCCCTAAACCCTTTAGAAAAACAGAATTTTTCAATTTGTGCAAGATTGTATTTTATTTGATAGCATTTTTCAAGATCTAAAAATTTCTTTTTGATTAATAATGAGTTAAAACATATGTGATCAATATTTCCTAAAACATTGGAAAAAACAGATAAAGTTATATATTCTGGAATAAAATAGAATAAGCACATGTCATACAAGACCTCTAAATGCTCGATTAACTTAGAAGTGTCTGGGCCCTGAAAAAACTTCCTTAGATATGACAAATGCTTAATTTCATTTTTAAGTGATTCAGCATCTAATAAACTGTAAGGAAGCACTAACTTTAGGAGATCATTGTAAAGATTAATGAAATTTTCTAATAATTTTTTTATTAGAGCGTCTAACTCGTCTACAATAAAACTTAATACTTCAGGATCATAATAATTTTTTAAATCAGATTCGTGCCCCAATTGGCTGTCATTAAAGAGAGCTTTAAGTTCTATAATATTGGCTAAAAAATACATAACACCACTTTTGCTTTTTGTAAAATTAATTAATTTTAAATCAATTTCATTCATGAATGCTTTAAAATCTTCATTGATTTGATTTTCGTTTGAATAGGAGAGAATACAAAATACACATTGTGCAAAAGCTAAAATATTGTCAGCATCAAATTTGTTATTTGAATATTTTGGTACATTTTCTATGAATAAATTGATTAAAGAACTAAAAAGTGTGCTTTTAGTCACTTTTTCCTTTTTAGAGCTGTTTATAAAGGTTAAATCAGCCAAATTTTGCTTTAAATTCGACAAAATATCTTTTTTAATCGTATTTTGATCACACACATCATCAACAAAAATGTGTGACTCGTTTAAAATCTGTTGCAAAGATGATATTTCTGGTTTTTTAAGTTGTTTCAAAAATTTGACTTCATTTTTGAGTTCTTCGACTAACAGCTTAAGATCGAAATTTTCATTTTTTAGTACAATAAGCTGGTCTTTGTCAATTGTTGAACATACAGTATTGATGTCTTTAATAACATCATCTTCCATATTCTTGATAAGTTTAATACAGAAATGTTCATTTCTCCTTAATGCTTCTATGTTTGAAATTTTTTTAGCAGAATCTTTACAAATAATATCAGAAATATGTGTTTCATTGCAGGTTTCTTCTGAAAAATTATTGTTTACTGGCATTTCATGAGTGTTTTCTATTATCACATTTTGTGTGTCTAGTGCTGCCTCCTTATATTCTTTTACAAAATTAGTGTTGTAGATCTCATTTTTATATCTATTTTCAACACTCGGTTTTAGTTCAGTGTTAGGATTACCATAATTTATATTCTCAAGTTGCTCTTTCTTATCATTCACAAAACAATTTTTGTCAAATACCCCTTCTTTTACTTTGACGGAGCTGTCAATTTCATCTTCATTTAATAACCTTACAATGTCAGCTTCATTTTTAATCATTGGTTTTAGAGAAAGTATAATTTCTCTGAAACATATTTTATTTCTAAGTATCTTGCAAAAGAATCTTAAATTATTTTTAAATCCCTCTATGTAAATGTGCCTTCGTTCTTGTAGATTTAAAAAACCAGTATTGTTAAAGAATATATAAGAAGTTCCCTTTGTTAAATATGATTCAGAAAGATCACTAAATGGATAGTGTGACTGGAAATCTTCGATGCTTAACGTGTATGGAAACAAATGTTTACTTAAAGCAATTGCCTGTAAAATTCCACTGTTTTTAAGCTGTGCTAGCACCATTTCTTTATCAAAATTATTTGCTTCTTTTTTTAAATTTGGTTTTATACATTTAATGTATTTTACACGGGTATTTCTTGTTATTTCGAAAAGATTATTCAAACTTGATTTAAATTCTAGAACTAAACTTTTTGATTGAGCCGCTGTGTTTAATAAACGTGAATAAACTTGTGCCCAAAATGAAGATACCAAAGAGTTATTTTTATCTTTAAAATTACTTGTAAAATTTGGATCCACTTTAGATTTTTCAGAATTAAAAATTGTAGGTGAAATTCCTGATTTTTCTCTGTTTTTTACTATGAAATCTTGTAAATTGTAAATCACTTCACCATTAAAATGTTTGAATACAAAATAATTGGGCGGCTTTGTATTTAATTTCATATAATTTTGTATTTTAACCTGCAAATTAGTTGGATTTCCGTTAATAAAAGATTCTTCATCAATTAAATCTGCTAAACCCACTTTCATCTCTATTAAATTAAGAGTGGAGTTGTCTATAATGCACTCTTCCAAAACCTCTTTAGTGTTAACGCCTTCTTGAATTAACAGTTCTTTTTGATAATTAAACGTGTCATTTATAAAATTGCTATGAATTCGTTCATTACACCAATTTATGCAAAATTGATCTAAACCATTTTGATCAAAATTTTCAAACCCAAAAATATCTAAAATGTTCAGTTTTATATTTGGAACTTCAACTTTAGATAATGACAGGTTTATTTTATCTAGAATTAAATTAAAAATCGTATCATAAAGCTGCCTGGCTAACGAGTTTCTTGCTACCAAACTTTGTTTTTCCGTAAGTGGTTTTATTATTTCTTCTTTTCCAATTTTTAAAACTGTTGTAAGTAAATATTTTTCAAATTCAACTTCATTCAAATTTAGATAATCAATGGCTAATTTGTATTCTCTGCTTTTAATAATTTCGTTTTTTTTAATAATCACTGACCCGAGATAGATTAAACCCAAAAGTAATTTCTCAACTGGCTTGAAATCTATTGATACTGCATGGAAAGAATCAATTAAGTCATCGTAAGCCTTTATAAAATCAACTAGGCTGTTATTTTCTGTAGAAAAATCAATAAAATCGTTTGAAATACTTTCATTTCTTTTAGCCAAAATATAATAAAAAATATGAAAATTTTGTTCACCTTTGTGTTGTTCAGCTATTCTAGATTTTTCAAGTAAAAATGTTTGTATTCTAACCGTTTTATTTAACCTGATTAATTTTCCAAATCTACTGCTATTATCATTGAATTTTGTTTTGCAATTTCCCATACCCTCCAAGATATTATCAACATGTTTTAATGCTGGAATTTCTAAATATCCAAGTATCTGTCTAGCACACTCAGTTTTACCAGACCCGCTATCTCCATTTATGATGATTGTGTGCTCACCAAATAACTCCTGATCTTTTATACACTCTCTTAATAGTGAATAAACATGAGGTTGTAAATTTCCTATTCCATTCCTGTATAAATTAGCAACTTCTGGGCTGTATAAGTCTACCATCTTATAAGGATTAATAGATACGAGAACCATTCCACAATTTGTATAAATTAAAGCATCTTCATATCGCTTTTCTAATGCATTGAGAACTTCTGGTTCATCAAGGCATTCAAGTGTACATAGATTGTCTAATTCCATAAAAAGGGGCGTCATGAATTCTATTTGTGTTGGAGAAATGACCAGTAAATTAATTTTTTTGAATTGGAATGGATCAATAAAATAAACAAAAGTTTAATACAACAATGTACTTGTTGTTGAGTTTCTCCTGTACCTGTAAAAATATGAAATGCTATGTAACCACTTGTCATGCTCATGTTACACAGTAGTATTAATACAGTGTAAATTAAATCGCAATCTTCCCTTAAATAGGTTATATTTGTTCGTAATTCCCATTATACTTTTTTTGAAACATTTTTTTAGATTTTATTAAACGCTTGATTAAATTTGGGCATTTATTTAAGTATATAAAAAGGATTTATACTATTTTTAAATAAAGTTGGATATATATAATACTTAAATAAATACCCATGTTTACCTCAAACTCTTACTAATAATATTAAATATAAAATAACACAAAGACCCTTTAGATACCAGTATATAATCGGCCTCATTCTAATATGGAATTTAACGATATTAGACAAAGATCCTAACCCTTAAAATTATTTTATAGAATATTTATCTCTTAATTAATTAAAAGATTAAATAAAAGCATATTACAATAATTTGACCATATTTATTAAAACTCCAAACTCAAGTTTTATTTTTTAACCAATAAAAACAACGGGTTAATTAATTAGTATCGGAGGATTGACAGTGTTGTACTGTCTCTAATAAAACTCCAAGTTAAGGTCAATGAGACATTTAGTCCTAGTCCAAGCCGACTGTCGGCATGGGGTATTGAGAGCGATAAGTTTTGTGTAGAGTTATAGGGGAGACCTGATTTTTGCTGCAAGATTACCACTTTTAATAAATACCTTTTTTATTATCAACTGGATTATACTTATTTAAGCTAATACTATTAAAAAAATGCCCTGTTAAGATTATCTTCGACTTTATCTGCTGAACAATAAAAAAAAATCGGATTTAATGAAAAGTGGTTGCCTTACAGCGCAAAAAGAAGTTGCCCACAAAACTCTGGGAGGCCCCTATAGCATTTCTATCCCTTTGCCGACAGTCGGCGAGCCTTAGGACTAAGTGTCCCATTGACCTTGAGCTGGCGTTATAATTAGAGACAGTACCATACTGTCTACCTGCTGAACAATAAAATTGTCTTGTGCCATCGAAGATGGCGTAAGCTCTTCATTAAAAGTAAGAGTTTGAGATAAACATCGGTATTTATTTACGTATAATAAGTAAAGGTTTGAGGTAAATATAGGTTTTTATTTAAGTATAATATATATATCCAACTTTAAATAAGTATTTAATCATAAGAAGATTCATTTAAATGATATTAATAGATTATAACACAACAAAACCAATATTTTTATAATTTAAAAAAGTAATTTTACAATCAAATATATTTTTTAAAGTTTTTTTACTTTAATTTTCTTGTTAAAAAAAGCAAGCCAAAAGAGCATGCTTTTTTTATTTATAAACGCAACTAAAATACCCCAAATGGAAAAATATTCTACCTTCAAAGATCCTCTAACAGGTATAAATCCATTTTTACAACCAAAACTCAAAAAGTTAACCTTGTCTATAGTCTTACTGGCCATTGTTAAATTGCCAATTTATTTCTTGTATCTTATAGGGTGCCCTGTTATTGGGATTTTAATTTCAATAACCCTCAAAGATGCAAGAGTCCCTAAGGGGTTGATATTTTGTAATTCAGTTACAGAATTTGACAAAGATGTAATTAAAGCAGCACTCGGAATAAGCAACAAGGGATTTATAAAAAGCAAAACGAAAATACAATTCCCAGAAAATACAAATACCAACAATCTTGCAATTTTAAATTATGGGGGAAAGGATTGTGATTATGTGATCGGTCTTAAATATTCAGAGGAGTGTATTTATTTATATGGGAACAGATTTTCTTGGCTTTTGCGCTTTTTGGGTCAAAAAACTTATGTTTCAATAAATATTTTAGAAGGAAATGATTTGTCAAAGGCTGCTGGAATCCCACAAGTGTTATTAGATAAACATGATAAAGTGCGGTTTTTAAAATTAATTAATAAATAAATAAGTTGAAATTTTTATACTAATTTTTTTATTACATCTTTTTACTAAAGTACAAACTCGTTGATTAGATATAACAGAGGAATACAATCTTAATTATGACATTTGTTTTTTAGTATTGGTTTAAATGGCAAGATCAAACTATAACTGTTGTGCATTCATCTATAAATATAATAATTAAATACCTTTAATGTCTAAAAATGTAAAAAAGGAGAACTTACAGCTTACGCCATTTATGTTGCCACAAAACAATACAAAAAAAAATTAAAACGAGAGCTTAAAACTAAAAAGTTTAAATATTTTAATTAAAGTTCTCCACAATTACTAATAATTATCTTCTTGCTTGGAATACCAGAATTACTTCCTAGTTTTTCAATGGCTTGAACTATGTTCATTCCTTCAACTACTGAACCAAAAACTACGTGTTTTCCATCGAGCCAATTGCATGGAACAGTTGTTATGAAAAACTGTGAGCCGTTGGTGTCTTTTCCAGCATTAGCCATACTTAAAAGTCCTGGCTTAGTATGCTTTAAAGTAAAATCTTCATCAGCGAATGTCTTCCCATAAATAGATTTACCGCCTGTACCATTATGATTAGTAAAATCACCACCTTGAAGCATAAATGAAGGAATCACTCTGTGGAAACATGAGCCTTTGTATCCAAATCCCTTTTCTCCTGTACAAAGTTGACGGAAGTTATCTGCAGTCTTTGGAACTACATGATTTTCAAGCTCGAAAACAATTCTTCCTGCTTCTTTTCCATCTATTGAGATATCAAAAAATGTTTTAGTTTTGTCAGAAATACCCATGGGGTAAAAATTTTCAAATTTCAAATTTAAAATATTAAAAGGAATAGGAGGAGCTAAAATTATCTAAGTAAGCCTACTAAATAAATAACGAAGCATTTATAAAGGTGATCAGAAACTAATTTGGCAGAAGTTTATTCAATAATTAATGTTCCTTAAAATTAAAAAAATATTTAGATTTATAAAACAATACAAATTTAAAACAAACCAATTTTAGAAAACATCTAAAAACTTAATAAATTAAAAGAGAGAAATACTATGAACTTGGCAATGAGATGAATGTCTAATAAATTTATGAAATAGAAAAAGTAAGAGTTTGAGGTAAACATGGGTATTTATTTAAGTATAATATATATATCCAACTGAAAATAAGAAGGATTAAATATTGGATTTTGTGAAGACTTATTAATAATTCTTATGGTAAACATATTAACAATCATTTAGATCTAAACATTGCTATAAATTAAAACAAAAAGCAAATAAAAATCATAACCTTTCATTACCCAGCTATGAAAGTTGGTCAATAAATAGCACTACATGCTGCTAACAGATGGGTTTGTTAATCAAATCAGTGCAACAAATCCATACTTTTTTAGTTGTGGCAAATAAATAAGACACTTTTAAGAAAATTTGTTTTCTAAATTATTGGAACGACTTATTATTTAATTAATAATGAATTCAACAAATTGAAAATCAAGTTAAGATTTATTTCGGCATTTATAATTTTAAATATATTTTTTTAGACTTTTTATGCTCTCTATTTGCTTCGGATTTTTTTAAGGCATTCATAAATCTGCTTCAATGTTTATTCTGATTTTGTTGTCATTATAGGCAAGTGCAGCTACTAAATCATCTGAATTGCATAATTCTGCTTCTTCCCCTTCACACAGTACAAAAAACTTGAATTTGCTGAACATTTTAAGACGAATGTCTTCAATCCCACAAGCCGGATACATAAACTTTCCCATCCTTTTAAATATTTTTGATTTCAATTCTTTTAAATTAGTTGAATGAATTGTTACAAAAAACAAATTTTTGTTTAAAGTAACAGCAGCAGTTGCAATAAACTCCATTTCCTCCTTCTCTACAGAAATTTTAAAATGTGTTTTTACTTTCTTAATTTCTTCACTGTTACATAGTATTTTAAATTTTTCACCACTTTTAAGATTCACTGTCAGTGTGGTTTCACTGTAAGTAATTTTATAGATGTCTGTAAATTCTATTGCCCTTTTATCAACGTCGTTTTTAAGCAAAAGAGTGTCGTTAAAAAATTGAACTGTGTGTAATCCGATTTGCCCAAACAATTCGTATTTGCCTTTTAGTATTAAAAATGGTTTGTTATCCATCGTGTTGTTTACTTTGTGAACCGTTTCTATTCACTTCTGAAACGTGTTTTAAACAATAGGTCAATTGATCTTCAGAAATAATCACTTATTATAATGTTTTAAATTATGTATTAATTTAGATCTTTAAAGGATTGCTAGCAACTAAACCATTTTTTGAGAAACAAAAAGCATATTTTGTTTAAATTATTAAATTGAAAACTAAAAGATTTTTTATTTTCATTTTCATTTTCGTGACATATGAGCAAAAATTATAAGGCAATATTTGTTAAATATAATTTTTTTAGACATTTGAAATACCTATCTTTGATAAAAAGTTTTGCCGGCGTTGGGCTAGTGGTCGGCTTGCTGATTCACTCCTGAGCTGCCCGGGTTCGAACCTCGTTTTGGTTGGTAAAAGAACGAGAACCGGGACGCCGTCGCAAAAGTGGGCGCTAGTCGTAATAACCCCACTATAAAAAGACTAGCATCAGGCCGTGATCGGGTCTTGTAAAAAGAAATGATCTCCTTGGGTAGTGGCGGCAACAATAACTCCCATGGCAGTAGAAAGCCTACGTAAGCATAGCGCAGGGGTCTGTAGAGAGCCCAAGACAGTATGGTACTGTCTCTAATTATAACGCCAGCTCAAGGTCAATGGGACACTTAGTCCTAAGGCTAGCCGACTGTCGGCAGAGGGATTAAGCTGGCATAAGGGCCGTGGGGGGGTTTACGCAGCAATGCGGTTCCCCGACCGGGTTACAGAGAAACACACTAAGAAAACTAACAAGTATTAACAACTACAGCTTAAATAAATCCGAACTTTTTTTTTTGATAAAAAGTTTAAGTAATTGAAATTATTAATATAATTAAACAAGACAGAACGAATGTGATGTGTTTTGGCGTTTTAAAATCATAAACATACAGTATACAAATCTAATTTATACAGATGATACTTTCTAAAATAATACGAAAAAACTCCGTTTTATTTTTAAGAGCAGGTTGCGCATTTTTTATTTTGGCGCTGAACCTTCTTAATTCTGCACTAGTGCTAAAACGAACCAAGAAATGTCAAATCATTTTTTTATTATTCACAAAAATGCCAAAATTACTATCTGGTAAAGATGACCAAATTTTGTTTTAAAGTCGTTTGGTCTAGTTGTTTTAATTCTTTTTTCTGATTTTTTGTAAAAACTTGTGTTTTCCCGCCTTATTTGTTATAAGAGTTGACAAAAAACAGCCCCCCAATGAGTAACAATATAAAAGTGTTTCTAGAATCGCCAAAAACTTTAGAACTTGCGCCTGAAGCAAAAATTTTGAAAGTTAAAAAAATGTTGAAAAAGCACATAAAGAAGAAAAACAAGAAAAACACAAATTTTGTGGCTCCAAAAAGCATTTATGAACAAAAAGATTTTACAAAATTAACTGAAAGGCAGCGAATTTTAGCAACGAAATTCCATTCTGTTGGAAATAGGGCGAATAGCTTATTTCTAGCCGTCAATAACATCCCCGCGGGCTTATTTGAATTAGAACGACCTGATTTAAAAGATCCAGCAGATTTAGATTATACCCAATGCATAGATGAATTTATTAAATTGTGTAATTTTTTAAAATGGCTGAAACAAAAACACGACCCCAAATGTGAATGCTTTGAAAAACTGGACCTGCTGTCAAAAGAGGTTTCTTTTTTAATTAAAACAGAAAAGCGAAGAATATTTGATTATGAAGATAGAATTTTTTCTAAAGCATGTAAATATTTAGGATTAAGTTGTTGTAAATTTTAATTAATAAGCTATATCTTTACTTAAATTAATAATTAAAATCACATCTAAATGTGTTTAAAGGTTCATTAATGAAACTTTTCAATTTTTTTTTATTAAATATTTTTTCAAAATCAATGATTTATTTACTGATTTTAAATTAAGAAAACGTAATTGCTGAAAGAGAAATCGCTACAGAAGACATTAAAGATCAGTTAATTATTAGGATAAAATAGGCAAAAACTACCTGCACAACTGTATGCTTTCAAATAAATTTGCTCGTTCTTAAATTATTTTATTTTTCTTGATTTAAATGGTAAATTATTTTAGGCAGGAAATATACCTTTTTAATAAATACTCTTGTTATGATTATCTTCGACTGTTATTAATACCTGCTGCCAAATATTTCAACACAAAAACATTGAAAACGAAGTCTCAGACTCAAAATTGATTTAAAAGGATAAAAAAAACTCTAAAGGCACCTTTTTTTATAAAATTAATTGAGATTATTATTCAATTAACTTATAAATATGGCAAAATAAGCACGTTGGGTAGTTTTTACAGGTTATTTTTAGCTTTTAATTTTTTAGAAGCTGAGTTGTTTAAGGTCTTAAATTATATTAAGAATGTGAAAAAAGCTACTTGTGTAAATATATTTATTTTAAACTATTTAGAAACTCTTTATTGCTATTATAAGAACCTATTGAGCAAACAATATCTAGTTTAAGCATGACAAACATCTTTAAAGGTATTTGCACCTCATTATAGCTTAATTTCTTTTGGGCCTCATCTGACCATTCCAATTGTTTTGGTGAGTTTTGAGAGCATGCAGCTAATCATAATTTATCTAATTCAAGCTTTTGATAATGAAAATATAAATGGTTAATTAGGTTAAATTTTAATTATTATAAATGCTAGAAAATTTGAAGGGTATTTAATTAATATTGTTGTTATTTGAAGACCTATTAGACATTAAGGGTAATTTATTTAAGACTATTTCAGCAAATATTATTGCTTTCTATATTAAAAAAATCACTGGTTTTGTTTCATTTCAGCTAATATCAATCTATGCACTAGACTATATTTGTCTGCTTTTCAAGTTGGAATCAAAATTTATTTAATTTGGGTTTATTTATTGGTTTATTTAGCTTTCAAGTGTCAAAAAAGAGATTTTCATTTTGTTTACAATAAATCAGGTGATTTTCCTCAATTACTGATTATTGGTTTTACAAAGAATCCAGTTTTTTTTACCTGCTGATTTTAGAGAAAAAACAAATTCTTAATATTGTTATTAATCACAGTTTCAGATTTAATTAGCAATTTGTGTCGTTTCAGCTTTTATTTTTACTTTTGAAACAAACTACCTCTATTTGAAACATCAATAATTAATTATAAAAAACTGCTAACACTAAACAATGGATAAAAGTGCTTTGAAAACTGACCCTAACACTGCGAACCTGCTTCGTTATAATGTTATTGAACTGTTTATATGTGCTATCGAGAAGTATGTCCAGCACAACACCCACTATTAATATAATCAAGGGAAAATTTAGATCAGTTGCAGGACTATTATTGAAACTATCAATAATAAGTTTCCGTTTGTTATAATGCAGCATTGTTTTTTTTGAGCTTTAAATTTGAAATTGATAAAGTAGTTCTTGAATTGACACACACATTTACAAAACATTATCTAGTTAACATTAAAAACAGAACAATTGATATTAGTTGGGTTCTCCTGACCAGCTTAAAAATATCCGAATCTCTATTCATATCATGCTTATTTATAGCAATTTCTCTACTTACATCAATGTCTGATCGTAGAAACAACTCAAACACTGAATCTATTCAAGCCCTTCGTAATAATATTGGAAGTTTTTCAAGAATTTGGGGTGTTTTCAGACTGCCTTTGGCATTCTATTCTTATTATATTGAAGAACTTGTCGATCAAAAAATCTATCTCTTTGTTAGACTTATTTTTGGAAGTGTCGAATTGTTTATTGCTACACTTTTCATTCTTATTTCTAGATTTAGAAATGAATCACTTGCTAATTCTAACACCAATTCCGGATTTTTATCTTTTTCTTGCTTTGCTTATGGATTCTTAAATTTACCATCAATTTAGTAGATTTTCCTTTTAAATTAACTGAAACACACTTAGATATTATCACATCAGTGCAGTTTGGCCTTCTATGTGCAATTTACTTGCTTCTTAATGAAATAATGTTTCCACAAATAGGTAATAAAGAAATCTTAAAAGTATCTGTTCCATCTAATGAACCATCCAACGAAGTCACATTATTGGAAACTGTTATAGTATTTGATGAAAACGGCGGTTTGATTAAAACAGATTAATGAAGTATTTTTTTGTCTTGTTATAATAATATTGTTAAAAAATTAATGTTTATTACTGTTACTACTTAAAATATTTATTGAGATTAGGTGTATTAATCTTGACCGATTATAACAATTACTGTATTTTGTACCATTAAATAAATTAGAATGTATTTTAAAATTACATAAGAAATCAAATTTCAGGTAGTTACTAATATCAATCAATATATATTAATTATAAAAACAAAGTGTTTTTTATTTGAGAGTTGATCAATAAAAATAAGATTTGACAGGGTTATAGATATTTGAGAAACAACAAAAGTTAAATTGGCCTTAATAATCATTTAGAAAACGAGAACTTCTTTAAACCTTTAATTACTAGTGAAAATAGAATTTAATGACATAGGGGTAATTTTAACAACTGGGTATAATTGAAATAATTAATAATACGAAGTCATTTATAGATTTGAAACTCTTTGATTATATATTTTTATTTGAAGATAAATTTTGATACCCCAAATCTAATTTTTTTACACTAAGCAAGCCCAAAAATCTAGCAAAAATAAAAAAACTATCATTTTTTTACATAATCTAAAACACAATTTAGCTTAGGTTTTACAATTTCCTTTTATGACGTAAATAATTTAATAGAAATAGAGAAATTGAAATTATATTCAATTATTAGCAGCATTTAATACCTGAAATATTAGTATTATTAATTAAATTTTTTAAAGTAAATACATTTATTTAAGAAAGTCCTTACAAAACCACATTTTCACTTTATTTAGAATTACTCTTTTTGAATTAATTGCATTTCTATTAAATGCTTAATTTTATTTAAAATATTTCCAAAAAGATCTTTCTGAATTAATTGCATTTCTATTAAATGCTTAATTTTATTTAAAATATTTCCAAAAAGATCTTTCTGAATTTAATATCACCGTCATTTTTTCATCCTGCTCTGGATTATTACTTTGAAATTTAATACCTTCCTTTGTTAAATGAACAGTTTTTTGATCTTTTAAAAAAATTTCATCATCTTTTGATTTCCCCCCTGAAACATCTAGCTCTTTTTTTAAGATCAATAAATCTATTTGCAATTTGAACTTTATATAAAAGATAATGTGTTCTTGTATCATTCCTGTCAAAAAAACTGTTCATTTTAGAAGCTATAATAGTATTTTCACCATCTATTTTAAACTGACCATTTTCAATTGTTATTGAAACGCTTTCTTTAAAAAGATTAACAAAATAAAAGATTATCTTGGAAACAAAAAAAACATCCGGATAAATTTTGTTGAAATAAAATACTCCAAAATTTATAGTATATTGTAATGCTTGATTAATTGTAAACTTCTGGCAGTCATCTGTAAGAATATCTAAATCGCTTTTAAATGTATTTCCAATAAAAATTTTGATTCTATTAATTAAAAGTGTTATTTTTACACCTGGAATTGATTCTATCACTTCAGTAGAGTTCTTAAAAGCATGTTGTACTTCTAACAATCTTATTTTTTTTAATTATAGAATTTATTTTATTCTCATGTTTTTGAACATTTAACTGGTTAGCAGATGATTGTTCTTTATTAAGCAAATCCACATTAGTAGCAGGCAATTTTTCTTGTTCAAGTTGATCTAAAACATTAACGGGGGTTTGGTCTTCATTAAATAAATTTAAATTTTCATCTAATGTAAAATAATTACCTTTAAGCCCATTTTCTATGTTAACTGCAAATGAAAGATCAGCCATTTTTAATAATATGTCAAAAAAATAAAGGTTTTGATCAATAAATGCCAAAAAACTTGGCAAGGAGTTAGAAAATATAGTAGTTTTAGATAGATTTGGTTGAAAAATATTAATAACTCCCTATTTATCTGATCTTTACTGATCACATGTATAAGTAAATTTGTTTTCAGATTTACACGCTTACCAGAATAATAGAATTTCACTTTTTAGTAAATTGTTAAACAATTTCAAACACATATTTGGAATTTTAGCCAAAATACAAACATTACGTTCTTTAATAAACTAAAAACATATTTATTCTCATTAAAAGTCATATTAGAACCAAACACATTGAATCTTTAAACTCCTTTCATGTTCTTAAGCACGAATTGAGTGATTTAAATTATTATCTAGGGGTATCTTAAAAAATCAGTCAAATCATTTCTAATTTTGATTAACATTTCTTAGTAGAAAAATCATCTATTAAAAATTTTAAAAAAAAATCGTTTTCTTTCAAATATCCTTGAAAGTAAA
>NW_027518549.1:0-22403 GCF_051622035.1 Arctopsyche grandis
ACTTTTTATCGTTCGCTGGCCAAACTTGTAAAGACCTCTCTAAACATTTCTGGCTAAAATAAAATGTATAGAAATGCTTAGTTGAACATTAAACCTCATACAGAGTGTTTATTATTTTTTTTCGTTTTCATTTTTTTGATTGTGTAATATTTATTGTGCGCTATTAAAACAGTGCTGGATTTATTAAAGGAAAGCTATATAATTAAAGCAACCGTTACATTGTCTATGTTCAAAAGAAATACTTAACCAATTGTCTAAATCAACTCAAACCTTCTAGCCCTATTCGGAATTAACTAAGATGTAAATTTGTTGATATTTAATTTATAAAGCTATATTTATTCTTCAACCTTTAATTCTCTGCTATATGTTTTTTTCTAGTTTTACTGTGAAAAAGTACCATAGAAAGAAAAAAAATGTTCGGATTTATTTAAGCTGTAGTTGTTAATACTTTGTTAGTTTTCTTCGTGTGTTTCTCTGTAATCCGGTCGGGGAACCGCATTGCTGCGTAAACCCCCCACGGCCCTTATGCCAGCTTAATCCCTCTGCCGACGGTCGGCTAGCCTTAGGACTAAGTGTCCCATTGACCCTGAGCTGGCGTTATAATTAGAGACAGTACCATACTGTCTTAGTCTTTTTATAGTGGGGTTATTACGACTAGCGCCCACTTTTGTAACGGCGTCCCGGTTAATGTTCTTTTACCTACCAAAGCGAGGCTCGAACCCGGGCAGTTCGAAAGTGAATCAGCAAGCCAACCACTAGCCCAACGCCGCTGTACCATAGAAAGAATAATGTTACTTACAATCGATCTAAAAACTAAAACAGCTTGCAGCAAAAGAACAGGCTATGTATGAAAAATCTTTATAAATTTTGGCGTACTTAAAAAAGGCGTTATAATTTTTTTAACAAAATATAACGTAAGAAAGTCGCTTGCAGATAAACGTGAATTCTTTAAAGTTTGCCTAGAAACATTTATAATTCTTTAAAGCAGTGGCTTATGTATTGGTTATAATTTTGGCAAAAATTGCTTTTATAGGTTTAAACGTTTTTTAGTTGTATTTTGATTGGCTTATTTTAATTTTATTAAACCGACTAGTGCTTTTATTAACGGTAAAGAATCAATTTAGTTTGTTTGGACAGTTATTTTAAAAACTATTTGTGCACAGTATAGATTGGTTCAGTTTTTATCCAATCAAAATAAAACAACTATATAAAGAAAAAAACTACAGAGTTTTATGGAAATTCAACACTTTTATGTTTTTCTACAAACTGTGCTCGCAGTTAATTTCGATTTTAAAGAATACGAAGGAAAAGAGAATGAAACTAAAAGTCTGGTTTGCAGTGGCGAAACTGTTACTTCGATATCTGAAGAAAGCTTAAAAAAGTTTATAAATCTAGAACAATTAAGTATAATAAACACAGAACTTGAACAAATTCCAGATTGTATTAAAGATTTTAAAGAACTCAAAGAATTTGTATACCAAAATAACAAGGGTGTAGCAAATCTCGATGATTATTTTAAAAATAATCAGCATTGTGAAAAACTCACTAAATTAGATTTAAGTTCAAATGAGATTACTGAAATACCAAATACAATCAGTATTTTTAAAAATCTTACTGATCTTGATATTTCTGATAACAAACTAACAGAACTTCCTATTGGTATTTGTGATTTGACGAAGCTAATAAGATTACAAGCTTTTAAGAATGGAATAACAGCCTTAAAGACGAATTTAAATAAGCTTGAATCACTTACAAATTTAAATATTTCAAGGAATTTGATAAAAGAAGTTTTGCCAAATTTACTCTGGCCACCAAATCTTACTGATCTTGATATTTCTGATAACAAACTAACAGAATTTCCTGTTGGTATTTGTGATTTGACGAAACTAGGAACATTGTATGCTTTTAAGAATCAAATAACAGCCTTAAAGACGAATTTAAATAAGCTTGAATCACTTACAAATTTAAATATTTCAGAAAATTTGATAGAAGAAGTTGTGGGAAATTTACACTGGCCACCAAATCTTACCGAGCTTAATATTTCATGGAACCAACTAACAGAACTTGCTGTTGGTATTTGTGATTTGACGAAACTAGGAACATTGTTTGCTTTTAAGAATAAAATAACAGCCTTAAAGACGAATTTAAATAAGCTTGAATCACTTACAAATTTAAATATTTCAGAAAATTTGATAGAAGAAGTTGAGTCAAATTTACTCTGGCCACCAAATCTTAGGTGGCTTTATATTTCTAATAACAAACTAACAGAACTTCCCGCTGGGATATGTGATTTGACGAAACTAATACTTTTGTATGCATCAAGTAACAATATTTTTCGTATTTCGAGTAAGTTTCTCTTATTACAAAATTGTAGTTTGAGGTTCGTAAATTTATCTTACAACCGGATTAGGTGGGAAGATAAAGGAGAAAATTGTGGTGTTAAATCTTTTCGAAACGCGGGTTTTCAGGTACTCGCTATAGTTGAACAGTGTATTTCAGTCAAAGAAGTCTTAACTTGGATTAAAAAAGAGAAAATTCACTGGAACATTGATGTTTTAAAAACATTAATGATTCCGAATTTTAAATTACTTGCCAGTGGAATCTCGGATAAGGAAATGAGGCGAATGTGGAGGAAGACTCTTAAAAAGTTCATTTATTGCAAGAATGACCCAAATGGAGAAAATGTTAATTCTACTGATATTGTTAAAAAAGATGATGAAGATACAAATTCTAGTGAAGAATCGAAAATAAAAGATGAAGCAGATACAAATTCTGCTGAAATAGTTCAAAAAATCGAAGCATTCAAATATACCGAATATCCAGAGCAAATTAAACGTATATTAGAGGAGAATGGTGGAGTATCACTGGCTAAGTTTTTTAGCAAGTTTTTGAGAAATATTAGTTCAGATCAGACTAAAGTAGGAGAAGAAGTAAAAGAAAATGACATTAATTTACAACAATCATGTTACATTAAACTAATATTCCAAAACATGTTAGAACAAATTTCAAATGAGGTAGACCCCGATTTAGAGACAATCAGAGTAGCTCTTTCTAATTTTTGCGAAGAACATTTATTTGTATGTATTACTGGCCGTATAGAAGGTTTAAAGAAATTATATTTATCTTTTTGCTTAAAAAAAGAAGAAAAAACATCACAGAAGCTGAAAGATTTTATTTCAAATATCATAGCTAAGAAAAAAGAAGAGAAATTTCTTGAAGCCGCGACGCCAGGTTCGGATAACCAAAATGTTCATATTTATAAATGGTACCAAACCCAATTCGCTGAAATCCTTGGGTTAACAGATAATTTTGTAGATCCCTTTGTCGTTAATTATGGCTTTCAAAAAAATGACAAAAAAAACGCAATTATTTTACAAAAATTTTTGGAAAAATTTAAACTTGAAGAGATCGCGAAAGAAATACTTTCTGAAATAAACAAAGACAATGATTTGGTTATGCTTTCGTTTAAAAAACTAACTGAAATTTCTTGCGAAAATGATAATGCACAGGTTGATAAAAAAGTGATCGAGAAAAAGATTACTCAAAAGTATTTTGAGCTAAAAACACTCTTCGGTACAGATTTAATAGAATTAAATTCCTCAGGTCTCACTAAACTACTTCTATATTATGAAATTATAAAAGAATCAGACATTGACGAGCACGAAGATAGAGCATTGAATGCTCCTAAAAATTAAATTTTTGATTTTTTTTTATTATGGTGTTTTAATTATAAAATAATGTCTAATCGAGTGTCCAAAAATATATTTGAATTTAATATATACAATATTTTGCTATTGTATTATACAATCCAATGTACAGGAAATATTAGTGCTGTTTATTACAATCAAGATAATTGCCTTGCTATTTTTGTTATTATAATAGTACTTTCAAGTTACAATTGTAATCAAATAGTATCGGCAGGTTTTCCTTGCTCTCTAATTTTTTAATTGAAAAAAAATGGCATTGATTTCTCTTTAGTTTTCACTTTTAATATTTTAGTTTTATGCATTCCAATACCCTCATTTTATGGAAATATTTAAACAAAATTTTTTATTTTGAAATAATTTTAACCACAATAAATATTGTGGTTAAAATTATTTCAAAATTTAAAAACTTTTGTTTCAGTATTAGTTTACTAAACATTCATTATCTAAAAAAGAAATCAATTGATAAATGAATTTAAAGTCAGTTCATATAGCTAAATAAACTTGAATTCAAACATTCATTGCAGATATTTAGTAATTTTGAGAGTCGATTTAAACAATAATACATGCAAGGCTGATAATAATTTTGAAAAGATTTTTATACAATGCTGAAAAAAATGAATACTTTTACTATTTACAAGCCCCTATGAGATATTAACCCAGCTCGCACACAGTTTTAATTATAGTTTTCACTGCACTTTTATCAGAGTTGAAAAATTAGATATTTTTTGTATTTTAAAAAAAACTTTCTAAAAACTAATAAAATTTTGTTGGCCAGTTGATTGATATATAAAAAATATATAATTTTTGGCAGATTCATTGAAAAAATAGCTGTCGATGTACAAAAAGCAACTTAATATCAATAAAAAAAGTTCTTTGCATATGTATAATTAAACCTCGTTTTTTATCATTACAAAGAGTTAGTTCTACTTAATGAAATGGTATTTGTTCAATAACAAGATTCTTTTAATCTTTTGGCGTATGAGAAGACGTAATACTTTTGGCCTAGTTTAAAGAATAAAAATGGCCATTGTAATTTCACCAACTCGGAGGCAGGTCTATCTATTCTTCTAGCTCTACTACACTAGTAAATGGAGTTTTAAATTTTAAGCATTTATACTAAGATAAACAAAACACACAAGGTCTTTTTGAATCCGTTTTAAAGATAAGATTGGAAATAATTTTAAAATGGGGTTGGGTGTAAGTATGTTGTCTGCTTCTAGATTTTTAATTCTTTATATTACTAAAAAGTTGGGAATAAAACGTCAAAGCCGAATCAATTCAGAACAATTCTTTTTTCAAAATATTAAAAATGACATTCGAATGTAGTTGCTGATACTTTACAATCATTGTGTATTTCTCAAATTGTTTGGCAGAAAATAAGTAGAATTCATTCATTTGTAAATCTTACGAAAGTTTTAGAAGTTGTTGATATATAGAGCAAAATTTAACATAAATATTATCTATTTAGAGTAAATAAATCCTTATGAGAAAACCTTCTAGATACGGTAACATATGAAAGTAATAACCAAATTAAAAAGAAATAATTGTAATTTTTCTAGTATAACATTGGGGGGCTCGGTTTTTTATTCGTTTTTAATGGCTCGAAAATATTATTTTTTTTTACCCCACAACACAAAAAGTTTTGCCGAGTTTAAATATATTTACACAAAGTACCCCCGAAGTATAGAAAATGTCTTGCTGGTAGTTACAAAACTACTGTCTTGTGCCATTGAATATGGCGTTATCTCTTCATCATTAAAGTATTTAATCATTAGAGGTATTTAGGGATTATATTAATAGAGGATAACCAACAAAAGGATTTCCTTGAAAGTTTCAAAGCCAATATTTTCAAGCAATCTATTAGCTTTTTATTCAGCAAAATATAATTAAATTTTAGATTTTTAAAACTTCTGTCTTTTTTTAAAAATTTTTGTTCACTTGACATTTTTAATTTAAATGAAGCCGCAAAAATTATTATAATTAACTTCTGTACCGGTTAACGTCCGTGTTAGTAGGTTTAAATGCAATATAGCCTAACAATAAATGTTATAGCTGAATCTAAATCAACAATTGTTTTATTGCTTTAACCAACTCAGGTTTTAGGCACATGTAATAAAGTTGATGTTATACGAATGGGGTCTGCCTTGCAATTGCTGTGTATATTTAAATTTAAGCGGCATAACATTCAGTACAGAAACCTGTAGTAAAGATAACGTATAAATTAGAGTTGATGCCAGAATCAAGCCTGGCAAATGTATATATTATGTTTTACCAGATATATTTGTTAAAGATAAAAGAAAAAATATAATTACACTTAATAAAGCTGATAATTAATCAAGTTATCATACATACTGATGAAGCAGAAAAGTCATGAAAAGGGATTTATTGGCCAACGAGTTATCATTAGATCACTAGTGTAGAGCGAGTAACTTTCTGTTTGTAATTACATGGAATGGGCAAATTATAATTTAGCATTATTTGTTAAAAAAAAGACCCAAAAGTCTAAACTGTAATCGAAACATATACCCAATCTAAAAACTACTTAAGGCAGGCTAGCTCGATTACAGATGAAAATGAGAAGATAGAATTTCTGAAGAGGCATCTTAGCTTTAGTCAAAAAGAAATGTTTTATGCCAAGATATAATCGATCTAATTCTCTTTTGCAAATAGAGATGTAAGGAAACACAATCGCCTTTTTTTTCTTTTTAATCGAAGTATTCATATTCATTGCTATTTATTTAATTGAAAGAAAACATATAACAATAATATTTAAAGAGGCTTTCCTTCAACAGAAGAATGGGACGATGATCAGGGAGAAGTTTAAGAGCAAAAATGATGATTAAGTAGAAGTTAGAGAGATGTTATTTATGGTTATTGAGAAATTGGCGAGCTTGGAATTAAGATTATAGACGTATCTTTTTAATTAACAAAATAAAAGTATAAGAAACTTTAAGCCTAAAATAAATAATACTAAAGTTTTTTCTTAAATGTTAGATCACATTTACTTGTTATGAAAATATTTAGGCATGGAGCTATCTATAAACCATTTCAGTATTTTATATTCTGCTTCCAGATCACGAATAGACGATAAATTTTTCTAAATAATACTTTGCTCTCTAATTATTTCTTGAAAATTTTTAAAACACTTTTTGAAGCTAATACCAGCCTTTAAAAGCAAAGCATGAGGTAACCGTGGTAGCACATTAATAACAGACTTTGGGAGATAATTGACATGAATTCAGGCTTTTTAAATACACATTAATGTTAGGCTCTCCCAAAAAATCTTGGAACTTTTAGTGTATGATATCACTCGAAATATCTTAGCCGTAACCGAGTTATTTATGTTACTAGCAGTAGGATTTGTTTTTTAATAAATCACATTAAGTAAGATACCGAGAGGCTAATACCTAATTAAAAAAAAAGGTATTTATTAAAAGTAGTACAAATGCAGCAAAAATCAGATCACCCCTACAACTCTACACAGCCTTATAGCTATTAATACCTCTTGTCGAAAGTCGACTCACCTTAGAGCTAAATGTTCCATTGATCTTAACTAGGAGTTTAATTAGAGACAGTACCTCACTGTCACTAATACCTAATTAAAGTACATACAAGCGACACTGAATTATATATAATTAAAGAATCAAAATTATCAAATCTTTCTTTTTAGTGGCTGAATGGAAATGATTGCCCTCTTGGAGTTTTTAGAAAGTAAATAAGATGTGCAATACACAAGAGTAAGTCTATATCAAATCAAGAGCCACGCTTAAAGCCAAGCAGTTTAAGTTAACAATTTCATTAGTGTATAGACATGTCATGACTACTAATTGAGAAGCCCTAAATCTTATAAAAAAAACTTCAAGATACGGAGAAAAAGCTCTAGCTCGAAAAAAAGTATGGTTGGAATTAAGGCTGTGTAGGCTAACTAAAAGTGCTTTTATGATCTTTTGTGGCCCAGGTGGGTTTCAATTCAATCTATAAAAAACTTCTTTAAATTTAAATAAGTACTTGTCCGCAAGCCAGAAAGAATAAGTTTATTTTGCTATAATTAAGCTAATCATTATGAACAAAATTTTAACGAAAGCATAATAACTACGTGATTTTTTATTTCTCTAAAAAATTTAAAGCAATAAATATTTTTTTAATATTTGCTAAAACTTCTTGCTGAAAATCAGACTTCCCGCCAAATTTTTAACCCCTCTAATGCTTTACAACAAAAACAAGGCCAAAGCTAAAACGTTTGAAGAAAAAAAAGTTACAGAATACTTCATGATTGCTAAAGATAAGTACCGATTATGTTATACTCAAAAAGGAAACAATAAAAATGTATCGATTTTACTTAATTATCATATTACTGGTCTCGGCGCGTATCTGAAAAAAATTATTACATTAAAAAAATATGATGTAATAAAGATTTACACAAAAAGCGAATGTATTGATGAAGATGAAAAACAGAATGATAAATTAATTTCAGAAATTGTTGTAAATGAATACTCTTATAGAATATTTGATCTCAATTTAATAAGAAATTCACAAGAAGCATCATATTCATTATTTTGTATACTTGAGAAAAATAAAGTTGAAGGAGATATTTAGATCTAAGAAACTTGGAAAGAACCCTCAATTAATTAAAAATTTTATTCCACATTAAATATTTTAGTTGTGTTAAACCAAAAGTATAAAATGTGCTTAAATATAAAAAATTTATAAGTTTAAAGTATTCATGTATATATTTTAAAAAAATTGAAAATTAGATTTTTAAAATAAAATCAAAAATAATTTAGATTTCTATATCATAATCAAGTAAAATATTTCCAGAACGCACTTTTTAATATTTGCTAATACGTTTTTTTTAATTTGTTAAATAACTTTTCTGCCTGCTAGTTTCATTTTATCTCAAAACATTCTGATTATGTGAAAGTTACAGTTAGAAAGTTTTTTAAAGATATAGTTGCTTGTATATTTCATTAAACAGTTTCAACAACAAAAGAAATAAAAAACATTCCGTTCATAATTCTTCTAATTGCCGTCTACTTCTCATCAAATGTTGCATAAAAAAGTAAATAGCAAAAAAAAGCGTTTTGGTGAATAATTTAGACAGCAGCCCTCTTTTATCATAATGATAAGTTTGCATCAAATTTATAATCTCCATATCACTTTATGTTGTGTTTTAATAGTTCGTTTTCAATAAGTAATTCATTTGTTAAATGTTAAAGATCAAAACTCAAATCAAAAATAAATTAATTGGAAATAAAGACATTGTAGGAAGTACAATAGCAACAAGATAAATCTATATTTAAGTCACTTTAAATAAATAATTTGAAAAGTTTCTAAGGATTTATTTAATAAAAACAAATAACACATATTATTTTATTTCTTATCTTTAAAGCAACAGCGGAGTTGCTACAGCAAACAGCCACTGGCCTGGGAAATACCTTGTTAAAGATCTAGCTTATGATTAAAAAAACTAGAAAGTGTTGAACCAATTTTATACATTTTAGCAGTGAAAGGAAGGTTTTTAGCTATTATATTCACAGCAATTTTTTTCCCGGCTTTATAAACAACACTTGCCACCAACCCCCCTGGTATCTAGCAAGTTGCAAAATGTGTAGGATAGCAGAAATACAATCTTAAAACTGTTTAAAAATGTAGGCCGTGCGCTTATTTTCTTCTAGAACATGTTCCTGTGGTTTAAAGAAGAACTACGTTGGTGAACTCTTTATTAGTCAAAGCACTTAGACGGCGTTAGGCTAGTGGTCGGCTTGCTGATTCACTCCTGAGCTGCCCGGGTTCGAGCCTCGCTTTGGTAGGTAAAAGAACAATAACCGGGACGCCGTCGCAAAAGTGGGCGCTAGTCGTAATAACCCCACTGTAAAAAAGACTAGCATCAGGCCGTGATCGGGCCTTGTAAAAATAACCGATCTCCTTGGGTAGTGGCGGCAACAATAACTCCCATGGCAGTAGAAAGCCTACGTAAGCATAGCGCAGGGGTCTGTAGAGAGCCCAAGACAGTGAAGTACTGTCTATAATTAAACTCCTAGTTAAGGTCAATGGGACACTTAGTCCTAAGGCTAGCCGACTGTCGGCAGAGGGATTAAGCTGGCATAAGGGCCGTGGGGGGTTTACGCAGCAATGCGGTTCCCCGACCGGGTTACAGAGAAACACACGAAGAAAATTAACAAGTATTAACAACTACAGCTTAAATAAATCCAACATTTTTTTTTAGTCAAAGCACTTAGTGCCTCTAAGATAGCCACATAAAATTATCTGGTGCGATAAATAACTCGGGTAATGGCAAGAAGTTATTTAAGTAGAGAAAAAGCAAAAACCCAAAAACCCTTGTATTTAGAAGCAACCTTGAGAATACACCTATAAAAAGGCCCTGAAATAACAGAAAGCAGAGTCCTTCGTAAAAGAATTCTTTGTTGTGCCTAATTTACTTTTTATAACGATTAGCTTGGCGAAAAAGTTGCTGCCTACAACAACAACTTCTAAATTAATCAACCAGTATTTAACCCAAGATGGTTTGCTTCTCAGTTCTTCTAATAAATAGAACTTAAACCTTAAATAATTTAAAAATCTCTTGATTTGGTACCAAAGTTAGTGGCGTTTTGCATGTTTTAAGGACTAATAAAAATTTTCAATCTAAAAACATAAAAATGAATGAGTCGAATGCTCAAAAAGTTTTAAGATTTGCTTTGTTCTTTAACTTGAATAAGTACATGGGCGTATTATTACATCATTGAAAACTAAGATGATAATTATAATGACTGTTACAAAATTCAATGGATAATTTACAAAGGTTTATCTTTTATTGTGTAATTTCTTCTTTTTGCAGAAATATTGTTTTTCAGGAATTATTATGTAGTTGTGATAAAAAAATTTCAAGTTAAGTGCCTTTATAGTACTTAATGTGGGTCTATACATTTACAATCTGTTTCTGTTACATTAATTAGTTTATGATATCTGATTTAAACAAATATTTACAATAAATAAAAATGACAATACTTTATCATAGAATTATATGCTATAAATGCATTACTTTTATTTAAATACTCTTACCTACTAATTTTTCTAGCAATCAAAGTTGGTTTTAACCCTATTTAAGCAAATTTAATTAAATACTCCTATATATATACTATTTACCAACAATAAAGGTTGGATAATGTTCCTTTAGACCAAGCTTATTCAATTATTGTCCAAAAGTATTTTTTTACAATAATGGTTGAATTATACCCATTTAAATTAATTTAATACTCTTATATACTATTTACCAACAATCACAGCTGGATTATAGCTGTTTAAGCTAATATTATTTAATAAATAACCTTTTTATGATTATCTTCGTCCATAATTATTAATACTTTAAAAAAATAATAAATTTCGGATTTACAAAAGATCGAATTCTTTTTTATATAAACTAAATGGTATTTTAAAATTTACAGTACAAATACAAACTATAAAGGAATTTAATATATCTTAAGCTTAGTAGATCTCCAGTTTCTTCTCTTGAAATTGTATTGTTGTTTTGGAGCAAGTGTTTCTCTCTTCCATGTTGGAACTGGTTGGTTTTGTTTAAAAGCTTTTGAAAGTCTTCTTTTTATAAGTGCTGATTTTCTAGAACCCATTGGAGGGACAAATTTTTATAAAAATAAAATTTTGCATGTCGCCTAGGAGAAATAGAATAAAACTAAAGAACGCTTTATATTAAAAAGTGGTAAATTTAATTAAAATAAGAAACATTATGAAATAACCCGTAATTAACATAAAGTAAGAGTTTGAGGTAAACATGGGTATTTATTTAAGTACAATATATATATCCAACTCATAATTAAATTAACATAGCACTTATAATTACAAATGAAGGATATACAAATAAATAAAAGCACGTTTACATTTAAAAAAATTTAAATTAGAAACCAGTAATAATGTTTTGTAAAATAAGATAAAAAATAGCAAATTGAGTTGTTAAAACTTAAGGTTGGAATATAGCTGTTTAATCTAATGCTATTTAATAAATACACCTTTTATGATTATCTTCGCTTCTTAACGATAATTAAAAAACTGTTCCTTTTCTTTAAAGATGTTAAAGTTACCCCGATGTCATTAAATTCTATTTACAAAAGATATATTTTACAAAAAAGCTAAACATATTCTATACTTTGAAAATAACATCGGGTTAAACTTTATAAAATTAAATTGAACGTTTAAATTTTCATACCATAACATCAGTTTGTTTTGAATTAAAAAAAATTATGTAAAGTTATTAAAACTGTAAAAGTTACCCCTATGTCATTAAATTCTATTAACAAAAACAATTTTTTTAAAATTTAAAATGAAATTTTGCTCTGCTAAAAGAAAGACTTTTTATGGTGACATATATTAATCAAAAATTGCGAAATTTATTTAGTGTGTATTTATTTGTGGTCAAAGTTTAAATTAAGATTAGATATATACTTGTGTATAGTAGATATAACTTTTAATTAGGATTTTAAAAAAGTATTTTTTGACATAGGGGTTGTTCTGTTATCCTCTATTAATATAAATTAAATAAATACCCTTAATGACAAAACACTTTAATGATGAAGAGCTGACGCCATCTCCAATGGCAAAAGACAGGGGTAACGTTAACAATATTATTAACCTTGATATATAAACCCAACCCAACCAAAAAGGGTCTAATATAAGAAAAGACGAAGATATTCATAACAAGGAGGATTTTGTGGCAGTATTGGCTTGAATGGGCATAAGCCAGCCTTTACTAGTAAACGAAATAGCTACTTGTGAAATATTGTAATAAGGTTAATTATTTAATCCACTGGATGGGAGTTATTCCAAAATTATACAAGATTTTCTTCAAAAAAAGGGATTCCACCTTTTTTTAAAAGCTACGCCTAATCACTAAATCCCAGGATTTCTTTTGATAGGAGACGAGTCTTGAAGAAGAAAATGGTTGAAAAGAAACACGAGGGCTAAAAGAGAAGATGTAAGAACCACAGTGGATTCTTAAACACAAAATATAATGCCATTAAAAAAATTGTATCTGTTGTTTTTAACTTAAGATTTATTAAAAATAGTAAGAGTTTGAGGTAAACATGGGTATTTATTTAAGTATAATATATATATCCAACTGAAATTAAAGGTTATTTATTAAATACTATTTCAACACATTTTTTTAAAAAACAATATTTTACTTTCATTGGTATCCGCACATTGAAATAAATAAAAGTTTAAAAAAATACAACATGTAATTTTACTTATATTTATAGCAGTAAATATAATATATCACCAGTTTTAATGACGTATTTGTCATTTTATTAAGCTTTTTTATTAAAAGTTGCAATTTATTTAATCACTTTGTTCTTATAATTTGACTTACATTTTTATTCATGTAAGAAATTCAAATTTAAACCTCTTTTAGCTGCTTTTTCATTCATTTTTAAATATTTTTGATATTCTTTTTGATCTGCTGTTTTAATAACAACTCCGCCTATTTTAATTTCTTTTGGTTTGGGCTTATATTTATTACTTAACATGACTTTTTCTCCCTCTTCGGTATCTATAACAGTAACTCTAGTTATTGTACTGTATCCGCAACTACTACAAAAATCAACTTCTGTATCATACAGTTTAAAGCAAGCATAACATCTCATTTTAAATTTCTTTTCTTTGTAAATTGAATCATTAAGTAATCCAAAAGTACTTAACGCATTTCTCATCCCGTTGTCTTTTGTGAGACATTTTACAGACTCTAAAGAATCAACATTTTGATTATCAATCCACTGGTTAGAAATCTCTTCACTGACTTCTAATGTTAAAGCTACTACATCAATATCTGTAGGACTTAAAAACAACATTGAGTTCTTTATTTTATCTTTCACTATTTTTACATAATTCTCAGATGGTTCTCTAACTGTGAGGAGAAAAGAGTATAATTCTCTATAATCAACACTCCTTTGATCTTTCAATTCTAAATCTACTGAGGGCGTGATGTACGCAACTTTAAATCCTTCTGTAGGAATTTGTCTTGCTAAAATGTAATTCGTGTCTAAAATAATAATCATTGAGAGTAAAATTTTTATGAAAAATTATAATTGAATTGCCCACATGAGCAATAGTCAAGAACAATTAGCTTTTAAATGCACAGGCATTTTAAATGATCCAGAAAACAATATTAAAACGATTTCTGAAATACTTGCAATACAAGAAAACAAAGGACTCATTTATTTATCACTTGTTAAAGTTTTTAAAAATATTGTGCCACTTTATAAAATAAGATTACATTCAAATAAAGTAAAACATAGAAATCAAGAATATTCCGTTGTAGAATATGACAGAGCTTTATTACAGCAATACAATTTATTTATTAAAGAAATTTGCAGCTCTGATGAAATTGAGAGTTATCGCTCAGCCGCTGAACTAATTCGTTCCCTTGACCATTTTAATTTTGCAGATCGGTTGATTTCTAAAGTTCTGATAGGAACAACAAAACAACATGCAGTTGGTAAATTTTGTATTGAAGCTTTAATTGATAGGATAGAAAATGATCCAAATGGGGAAACGATGTTTATGATTTTAGACAAATGTCTAGATTATAAATTTAGTTGCCATGTGGTAAAAGCGATAATCAGCTCAAAATATTTAGAAAATTGTGTTCAAATAAGGATAGCTAAGGAGACTTTCTATCAAAAAGAGAAAATTTTAGAAAGAAAATTAAATAAAAGAGAAAAAGCAGGGAGAGGATTTTTTAAGAAAAAATTTTTAAACGATAAAAAAGACAAGAAAGAAGAAAAAAAGAGACTTCAACTGATGAAACAAGTGAGGATGAAAGAAGAAACTGAATTGGCTACAATAAATGAGAAAACATATATTAGAACAATTAATGCATTGCAAAGATTGTATTTCACAGTTTTAAAGACACAAAACGTGCCTTGCTTTGAAAGCACCTTTATTGGTATAAGAAAATATATAAAAATTATTAGAAAAGAATTTCATGAAGGACTTTACACTTTAATGATTGAAGCGATAAAAAAATCTGATGTTTCAGCTTGTTTAGAGGGATGTTATCGGTTCATGAAATTTATAAAGAATGTGGTTATGATTTTAAAAGAATAATTGATTGTTTATTTGCTCTAATATCCCCACTTAATTTGAACTTTCAAGAAAAACATTTTGATTTTTTTAGTAGAGTCGTTAAATTATATTTTATAGAAACAATACAACCAAAAATAAGAGTTTTTGCATTTATACAACGTCTTATTTTATGCCGATGTATTAGATTTATTCCACAATTTAGTCTTTTGATAAAAAATTTGGAAGTTAAATACGATTTTGATATTAGTGATCACGATTATAAAACCAGAGAAGTTAATAATTTGGAAACTGACGATATTGATAGAATTATATACAAACCATTGTATGAATATTATTTATTTAAGAAATTACAATGATTTTATGTTTTAAAGTCGAAGATAATCATAAAAAGGGTGCTTATTAAATATCTATAATTCAGCCTTTAGTAATAAATTTAAATTGGATTTTTTATTTTCTTTTTTCAACTGTCAATAATTGTTTTTTAAAGATAGAAATTATTTTAATTAGTATTGTCTTGTGCCTAAAAAAATAGCGTAAGCTCTTCATCATTAAATAGGCATTTAATCTTTTAAGGGCTGTTGTTCTCCTCTATTAAAATAATTTAAAAAAATATCCTTAATGATTAAATACTTATTTAATGTAGAAAGAGGTTACCCCATCTTTGGTGGCATAAGACAGGAGTATTTATTTAAATTATATTTATAAGGGAAACATAGAAGGTATTTTGCCAAAATTTCATTTTAAACGACAATATCTATAATTTTTCTTTAATTAAATTTTGAAACGTTAAAACATTTGATAGTCAAAGCATCAGTTTTTGGACTTAAAATTCAAAGATGATCATAATAAAGACATTTATTTGGCATATTGGCGCTAATCCAGCATCAAATATAAATTTTTTCCATTAATTTAATTTTCTGTATGTTTATTACTATTGTTATAATCGGTCAAGATTAATACCCCAAAATGTCAATAAATATTTTAAGTAGTAACAACTATAATTAGTACTTCAATTCCAATAAATTTCACCAATTAAATGATTTTTGTATAAATAAATAATCCTTAATTATTTTATAATAAAGTTGGCCGTTAAAAATAATTTATTTTATATATTTACATGAATAAATAATCCCTAGACATTTTAAGGAAGAGTTTGAAGTAAACATCGGTATTTATTTAAGTATAATATATACTTACATCTTTTTAAAATAAATATTTTCAATTGTAAAAGCAACAGAGTTTCACAATAATTTAATAGTTGTGAAATATTTAAATTGACTTTTAACATTATTTAAATGTTAAATAATTTGTTCATTAACAAAAGAAATTCAGTTTTTATGGTGCTCAAAAAACAGATACTTTTTCAACCCATAAGATGCAATCTAACAATTCAAGACATTTAAACACTTATATCCATAAAATATTGGAGTTTTTAAAGAAGAGTGATCAAGCTTTAACATATCGAGAAGTAGAGGAACAAACAGGAATAAGCATACTTAATCATGTACAACTTGTAAGAGCTTTAAAAGGAAATCCAAAAGTAGAAATGACACAAGAACATGTTAGATTTGTTCCTACTTTTGTTATAAGATCGGTAGATGATCTTCTTGATATATTAAAAGGTTTAAATGGAATAGGGGGAATTGAAATGAGCAAACTTTGCGATTCTCCGTTTGATATCAAAGAATTCATAAAAACACTTGTCGCTAATAAGAAAATGATAATTTTAAAGGATATCGATAACTCTGAAATTTCTTTTTATAATGAGATGGTTTGCACACCAATAAAGCCAGAAATAAAAGAATTATGGTGTTCAATAAAAATACCAAACCATAATGATATTGTGGATCAGTTGAGCAACGCAGGGCTTAAAAACTCAGAGGAACACGCATTTAAAAAGAAAAGGGCCCCAAAACAATCAAAGAAGAAACGAAGTAAAAGGAAAATTGCAATTACAAACACTCATGTCGCTAACCTAGATTTAAATAATATGGAAGATTCAGATTGAATTAAAAATTGGTATTTTTGTTTTTAATTTATATATTGGGTTCTGTAAAAAAAACGTGTTTTCAAAATAAACCGGAATAATTAAATATTGTGAAATATAAATGAATAAATAACCCATAATCTCGAGCAGTCTTCAGATAGCAGCAAATAATATGTAAAAAAATAAGCAAATTATTTTATTTAAAGGTGAGCAAAGCAAAATTTATACTGAACACTAAAATTGGGGTATATCTGTTTTAAATTTAACTTGTGTTTAACAAAAGTAAAGCATAAAAAAGCCATTGGGTTTGATATTTGTTAATAATCATTTTAAACAAAGGGCTGGATGCCTGTATACTTTTAGAAAATATAGTGGCGAAAAATACTTATTCAAGCGCTGGCAAAATATTCATTTCTATCCACAATGTCGGCCATGGCAAGATGTTCTAAAAGGTTTAAGCAAGAAGCAACAGTTTGTTTTCCATGAATACATTTTAAATACATCGATAGATTTTTAGTAGTAAATCAATTTTTTAAAAAACAAATTAAAGCCAAGTTGATAACTAGTAAACGCTTGCCATTGTGTGTTTTTGTTTTTTGACTTTGTATTTCTAATTTTTAAAGAGAGACCAATTTTTGTTTCTCCTATTTGAAACTATTCCATTCTAAATTTTCTTGGAAAAAAGCAAGTTTAAAGCACATGTTAACGAGTCTGTATGCTGGATTATTAGCTTTAAAGCTAGGGGGTTGTACTATATACTTAAACTGTAATTAAATTATATATTTTCCTTTCTTTTATCTTAAATTATATTCATTCTGCAAATTTTTTACAAATTTTTACAATGATTTAGACAAATAAAGCTCTTAAAAAAGAGAAACAACCAACAGATCATCTGTAAAAAAAAGCACTTTAAGTTAAAAAATATAGCTGAATCCATGTTTTCATTTAAGTTAATAATTATAATATAGTTTTTCTTAGTTGTACTTTTTAACAAATAGTTTTGGAGAAACTTTTCTTATGATTTTTAAAACAAGACAAATTCTTTAATTTTTTTTATCAAAAGCAATGCTTTTTAGATTATTATTAACACTATTAAAATCTAGAAAATATTTATTATTTACGAATTTTTAAATTTTTATTTAATTAAAAGAAAGAAGTTAGATTTGCTTTAAACACATTTTCTAATATAAAGTTGTTTTTAGGGTTTATTAACAATGTACGGATGGATGCGACATGTTTTGTTCTTTTTCCTAAAACTAGATATCAAATTTCAAATACAGCTTGGTAATTAAACATTAATGTTAAAAGAATTTAATGACATAGGGGTAACTTTAATAATTAAAACTAAAAATTAAAGCACAAAAAAGTGAGTTAAACATAATTTTTTTTTCTTTTTTAATTTTTGCATTGAAAAAAAACTCTGCAATTTCATAGGTTTCGACAATTTTGTAATCAGCAGCTAATAGAAAAGACATACTTAGATCTAACTCAATTCCGCACTGTTTAATTTACAGGTAAAAAACGTGTTGCCCCCCTCTAGCTCAAGATATTTCCATATTGCAACCTATTATTTGAAAAAATATTTAAGTTTGTGTGTTTTCAGAACTGAGAAATTAGTTTAATCTTATATTGATCAAAAAAAGAAATAAATTTAAAAAGGGGTGAGTGTGCTTCTTCAAAATCGTATAATTGCTTATTTGTATGATACTGATTCTATCATAGCAGGCCATTTGTAAAAATTTTATTTTTAATAATAATTTCCAAGCACAGCCAAAGAGGGCTGACAGAAGCACAAACGGAAAAAAACTTCGAGGATTCTCAAATTTGAAAGAATGTGAAACTTTAAATAAATAATGTTCTAAATAAACATTTATATTTTTGGTTTTTTATATAATTTTATTTATACTAAGAGTTTGTGGTAAACATGAGCATTTATTTAACTGTATTAAGACAGTATGGTACTGTCTATAATTAAACGCCAGCTCAAGGTCAATGGGACACTTAGTCCTAAGGCTAGCCGACTGTCGGCAGAGGGATAGAGATGCTATAGTGGCCCACAGAGTTTTGTAGGAAACTTCTTTTTTTGCTGTAGGCAACCACTTTTCAATAAATCCGATTTTTATTTTTATTTTATTTAACTGTATTATATATACCCAACTTTTTATAACATGTTGGAAAATATTGGCACAGATTCAAAACTTAAAATTATATATTTTGAAAGCACATAATAAAAACAAAATTAATCAAATGCTGAGGGGGAAATGAGTAAAAAAAGTATTTAATTAATAAAATTGTTATTTATAACATAATTCTTGGCAGAAAATATACTATCATTGTAACATGCCCAGCAGGAAGCTGCTAGGAATTAAGTCAAACTTAACCCTTGCAAGCATTAAACAAAAGGTGCCTTTAATTATTTACAAAAATCTGTTTAAATAAATTTTAATTTACATTTATTAAAAACTTTTAAAAATGGTGAACCATTCATAAAAATTAGACAAATAACTTTTATAAAAATAGTTTGGGCTATAGCTATTTAATAAATGCTTTAATTATGATTATCTTAGACTATAGCAATAGAATAAAGAGAACAGAAGTATTTACTAAAATAAATGTATAGATTTAAAACAAATTATTATTATTATAATCAGCAAGTTTAAGACCCTTTCGCAAATAAATATTTTAAGAAATAACAATAATATATATTTTATATGTAAAGAATTATTAAGAAAAAATTGGATTAAAAAAGACTAGTCGGAAAACATCTAAACCAACTCCGAAGAGCTTAACAATCATCAGCGAGTAAAAACTCAGATTTCCAAACGGTTTAGAAGGTCTTATTCGTCATTCTAGCCGGAATTAGTGCAAAACACAAGGTTTTGGATCTGAAGTTTACTAAACAAATGATTCTGAATAATATCCTCACATAGGGGCTAAAATATTTTTAGAATTTATAGTAAAAATTTTCTAGAATAATCCAGAATAAAAAAAAGAAAGAAATAGACCAAGAATGAATTTATTAAATATCAAAATGCAAACTCAAAACATAACAATAATTATGGTGGGCTTTGCAGTTTGGAGAAGTTTATTGCGTTTTTAGACAGTATGGTACTGTCTATAATTAAACGCCAGCTCAAGGTCAATGGGACACTTAGTCCTAAGACTAGCCGACTGTCGGCAGAGGGATAGAGATGCTATAGGGGCCCCCAGAGTTTTGTAGGAAACTTCTTTTTTTGCTGTAGGCAACCACTTTTCAATAAATCCGTTTTTTTTTATTGCGTTTTTACGCCTTTATAAAAACCCAGAGTAAGTTTGAAGTATTTAGTTGAATTTATAAAAGTGGTCTTTTTTTAGGAAAGCCAATTGAGATGTATTTTAATAGATTTATAATCTTCAAATTATAGGCTGTGTCTTAAATTTATTTTAAGAATTTATTTAAATTTACGTTCGAAGATAATCATAACAAGGGTTTTTATTAAAAATTATTAGCTTAACTAGCTCTTTTAGCCTTTTCTTTAAACGGATTGTGTGTATTCTTACTGTTAAATTAAATTTGACAAGCTGTTCTTCACATGAATAAAATGTACAACAGTTTAATTGAAATAATGTGAGATATAACAATGCCTGTAATTAAATACTGTTAAGTTATCATTCTCCTATTTCTAAATCTATGAATACGTTTTCTTTTAATACAATCCCATTATGTTCTCCGCTTGCAAGATTCACAATTTCAGTTCGATTTATTTTCATTTTTTACAATTAACCATTAGAATCTTTAACCTAATTAATTAGATGCAGAAAGATTACACTTATCTACTCCCACGTTCCAAGTTAAATGAAGTTTTTTTAAGCAATTTCTTCCTTCTCTAAATATGCCAATTCTTTTAAGTTTGCTATCTTGTAAAAATTTTATTATTCAAAGCAACTTTTATAAGAAATATTAAATCAAATAGTGGAAATTGTTTTAAATAAATTAAAATACAAACGAAATCCAAATTCTAGATTGCTTAATTAAATACATTGGCAAAAAATACACAGAGTAATTTTACTAAATAAGATTCACGTTCTCTTCTAATTGTGGATGTCAATCTTTTTTAAGATAAAAATATTTGCAAACTAAGAATGGAATTTTGAAAAAGAGATTGAACAGAAGAAGTTGTCTTAAGCTAAACAATTTTTTAAAAGACATTTAAAGATGTTTTTAAATGATTATTTGTATTTTAGTACAAACAAGACAGTGTTATAATTAATCAAATCTTTTCGTTTCAAATAATAAGCACATTTGTAAATCTAATCGTTTCTTTTTATTAACAAACATTTAAAAAATCTTTTCGTTTCTTATAATTAACACTTTTTATATTTTCTAAATATCAGCGTTTTCAAAATAGAAATGAAATCTAATCGTTTCTTTTTATTAACAAACATTTGTAAATCTAATCGTTTATAATAATAAACAAACATTTAAAAAATCTTTTCGTTTCTTATAATTAACACTTTTTATATTTTTTAAATATCAGCGTTTTCAAAATAGAAATGAAATCTAATCGTTTCTTAAACTAAACACTTTTTGTTTTTAGTAAATCTCAAAGTTTCTTATAATTATCACTTTTTATTTTTTTTAAATCTTTAAATTAAAATAATTAAATCTCAAATAAATAAAAAATTAAACTCATTAGCAAAACATTTAATTATCATCTCCATCAATGCTCAAATTCTTGTATTTCTCAACTATTTTAGAAATATCAGTTGGGTGTACTCTTTTAAATTTGCCATCCGTTTCAACACCTATTTGACCCACTTCAATCTCAAATTTAATGTCGCTTAATGGATCAAAGCTCTTGTAGAGTATTTTTATTCCTTCATCTACCATTTCTTGTAGACTTAAATCTTCTAGATTTAATTTTTCAAGTTCTGTAAAAGCTCGCCTGTTTCCAATTCCTGATGCACAAGCATTCCACTTTGATGCTTTTCCCGTATGATCGGCAACTAACAAGTTGTAGCTATCTTTCTCCTTTACAATTGTAAAGAATGAAGCTCCAATTACTCTAATGCCTATGTTAGAAGTAAAGATATAAAGATATTCAGAAATAATTTTTTTAAAATAAGACGTGGAAATTTCTGAATCAAAATTAGTTTGGTAATTTCTTATTGCTTTTTTACAGATATTTTGGATTAAAATACCATCTGTGAGAATCCCTGTGTAGCACATAAATACATTTTCTGCCAATTTTTTTATTCTGTGGTCATTTTCTAATACATGCAAATTAGAAATTACAGGCTTAGACACAATAAGAACAGCACCTTTAGAACTTCTCATAGCAATCATAGGACTTCCAGCTTCAATAGCCTTTTGAGCATAATCGTGCTGAATGACATTTCCACTCTGGCAATAGATGTTTCCATAATCAAGTTCTGCCATTAAAGGGTAAAGTTATAAAAACAAAGATATTTTTAAGTTGAAATACGATTTGCAATGTTTAACAATGAGTTCTTAAAAAAAAATAGTATATTTACTTCTAGTAAAATAAGCAAGACATTTGATGGGTTGGTGGGTATTTATTTAAGTATTATATAGACTTTCGACAGAGGAAATAAAGCTGGCATAAGGGCCGTGG
>NW_027518550.1:0-22210 GCF_051622035.1 Arctopsyche grandis
ATGGGTAAATAATCCATGCTTTATTTTAAAGCAAAATTTTACTTAAAAATCTTCACTTAAGAAAGCAACAGAGTTACAAGATAACTCTACAGTTGCGACATAAATAATAACAATTTCTTTTTCTTTTTTTTATTTAATAATTTGATTTAAGTTTAAATCAAAGTTAATTAATTAAGATTGGAGAGCAGAAAAATAGGAAGTAGTGTTGATCACATAGAAGCCTAAACGTAAGTAATCAAATAATTTTAAATCAACAATGAAATTGTTAAAGTTAATTAATTTTGGGTTTAAAAGAAAACAGATTCAAAATTAAAAAACGTTACAAATAGAGAAGAAGAAACATTACTGGAAATGGATACAGATTTTAAATTCAAAAAACATTACAAATAGCGCAGATTGAAAATTACTAAAAAAACTGAAACGAATGCAGATTCAAAATTTAAAAAACATTACTGAAAAAAATATAAATGAATACAGATTCAAAATTCAAAAAACATTACAAATAGCGCAGATTGAAAATTACTAAAATGAATACAGATTTTAAATTAAAACCCGTTACAAATAGGGAAGATTAAAAGTTACGTTTAAAGTTTTAAATTGCAGAAATCAACTCCCAAATTCACTTATATAATAAGTATTTTAATTTTTTATTCAAGGGTTAATTCTTATTTCTGAGATTAAATTTGTTTTCTTACTTAAAAATTTGTAAAACTGAATATTAAATTTTACTGTGTCAAATAAATAAAAGTTTTTTTGGTATTTCTGAGATCAAATTGTTTTCTTACTTAAAAATTTGTAAAACTGAATATTAAATTTTACTGTGTCAAATAAATAAAAGTTTTTTTGGTATTTGTCAATTAAATTTGTTTTCTTTCTTAAAAATTTGTAAAACTGAATATTAAATTTTACTGTGTCAAATAAATAAAAGTTTTTTGGTATTTGTCAATTAAATTTGTTTTCTTTCTTAAAAATTTGTCTAACTGAATATTAAATTTTACTGTGTCAAATAAATAAAAGTTTTTTTGGTATTTGTCAATTAAATTTGTTTTCTTACTTAAAAATTTGTAAAACTGAATATTAAATTTTACTGTGTCAAATAAATAAAAGTTTTTTTGGTATTTGTCAATTAAATTTGTTTTCTTTCTTAAAAATTTGTAAAACTGAATATTAAATTTTACTGTGTCAAATAAATAAAAGTTTTTTTGGTATTTGTCAATTAAATTTTACTCTCTTAAAATGTTCTGCTAATTAATTGGGAGTATGGTACTCTCTATTAAAAAAACATCATTCCGCCCTCAATGGCACTCTTTCTCCTAAGGCAAGGTGATTAAACAGAAGAAGAAAATAAAGGGTGTTGAAATAGTCTTAAATAAATAACCCTTAATGTCCAATAGGTCTTCAGATAACAACAAGATTAATTTAAAAGGTGCACTTTAAAAACAAGAAATGGTCTAACCTTAGTTTAATTAATTGGCTCGGTGTAAAGTGGAATTTTTGTGTAATGACTGTTAAAAACCCCCCTAAATTATGTTTCTTTATAAATAAATCACTCGTTTTCATTTAAATTTTTAATATAAATCAATTTAATAGAAAAAATATTCAGTATAATTTATAGTATTTAAATTTTAATTAACGAATTGTTGCTAGTTAATTAGTTTAATTTCCACGTTAATTTGTCACATTGCCATAGACAGTGAGGTACTGTCTATAATTAAACTCCTAGTTAAGGTCAATGGGACACTTAGTCCTAAGGCGAGTCGACTTTCGACAGAGGGATTAAAGCTGGCATAAGGGCCGTGGGGGGTTTACGCAGCAATGCGGTTCCCCTACCGGGTTACAGAGAAACACACGAAGAAAACTAACAAGTATTAACAACTACAGCTTAAATAAATCCAACATTTTTTTTTGTCACATTGCCTTGTTTTATAATTAATTAGTTTCTCTCATTAGTTTTGTTAATCTGCCTTAAAAATTTAATTTGCCCGTTAATTTGCCACATTGCCATTTTTCATAATTAATTAGTTTCTCTCATTAGTTTTGTTAATCTGCCTTAAAAATTTAATTTGCCCGTTAATTTGCCACATTGCATTTTTCATAATTAATTAGTTTCTCTCATTAGTTTTGTTAATCTGCCTTAAAAATTTAATTTGCCACATTGCCTTGTTTTATAATTAATTAGTTTCTCCCATTTCCGTGTAACGTTCGCTTGTCCCATTAGTCTGCCTTATTAATTTGTCTCTATATTTGTTCTCTTGTTATAATCAATCAATTTTTACTTAAAATCACGTCATTTTATAACGTAAAATCTTTTGCCATTTATGAATACGATCATCATATTTGTAAACAAAAATAAGTCAAATAACTAAAATCGAATATCTCTAAACAATAAATCATAAATAAAAACACTAAAATATCTCTAAATTCCATTCATTTATAATTCAAATATCTCTAAACTTCAATCATATATGAAAACATTAAAATATCTCTAAACTCCATTCTTATTTAATTCTGAATTCCTCTAAATTCTATTAATAAACACAAACATTTCTTTTCTCAATTTTTTTACAAATATTTCTTACCCCAATGTTTCTAGAAATTTTCTGTACGTTTTCTTCAATTTTTCTATTTTTAAATTCACTTTTTAAAATACCTGAAACTTCTAAAAGCTCTAATGATATTCCTTTAAGTTCCCCTAAGTTTAATAAGTTGATTTATCTTGTAATTGATGGTTTAAGATTAGATGGATTTGTTCCTGTAAAAAAAGAAGGTTTTTATTATAATAATTTTAGTTTTACAAAATTAGATGAAAATAAGGGAAAAATTAAAAGGCTAAATGAGAATAAAGGAAAAACTAAAGAATTATCTAAGGGTAATGAAGAGACAACTAAAAGATTAAGTGAAAATAAAGAAAAAACTAAAGAATTATCTAAGGGTAATGAAGAGACAACTAAAAGATTAAGTGAAAATAAAGAATTATCTAAGGGTAATGAAGAGACAACTAAAAGTTTAAGTGGAAATACGGTAAAACCTAATTTACTTATTAATTCAAGTCAAGATCAAAAATCTAAATTTGAGTCTTCCACCACCTACCAAACTAAAATCTCCGAAAAAAGTACAAACAAAATATTAAAAAACACTTTTCTTTCAATATCGGGTATTCCGACTGTCACAACGGCTAGAATAATCGGTTTTACATTTTTAATTAAAAATGTGAGTGTTGAAAGTTTATTGGATAAATTTGAAAATAAAAAAATTAAATTTTATGGGGATGATTTATGGGTTACAACATTTAAGAGTTTGAAAAATAAATCGGAAACAATACCAGGTTTATCTAAATTTAATATAAATGAACTAGAAATTGAATTGATCAAGAAAATAAAATTAGATATTATTAAGGGAAAAGATGAAGAAAGAGGATGGTAATTTTAATGAAGATAATGTAAGTGCTGACAGTTTTAAACAGGATAATCTAGGCAATGGTAATTTGAAAGAGGATAATGTAAGTGCTAACAATTTGGAAGAGGATAATGTTGGTGCTAACAATTGAAAAAGTATAATCTAGGCAATGGTAATTTGAAAGAGGATAATGTAAGTGCTAACAATTTGAAAGAAAGCATCTTAGAGAAAAGTAACTTGGATATTAAAGAAACAAATATCAGAAACAAGGATAATTTACAAGATGATATTAAAGAGAAGAACCCAGGTGACAACAATGAAATTGAAATCAAATTTATACATCTTGTTGCATTAGATGCACTAGGGCACATCTATGGATTAAACAATTTAAATATTAAAAATGCACTTTTAAGAGCAGATGATTTAATTAATTTTTTGTACGAAACAATGGATGACGAAACTTTATTGGTGGTAACTTCAGATCATGGAGTAACTGATGAAGGGGCTCATGGTGGAAATTCTAAATATGAGCTTTCTTCTTTTTGTGGGTTTTTATTCTAAAAAGGAGGGTGTTTTTACTCAATTAGAAGATGACAATAAGGAAGAGAGTAATGTTGACAAGGACGTTTATGATCGGGATGTTAGTTACAATAAGGAAGAGAGTAATGTTGGCAAGGATGTTTATGATCGGGATGTTAGTTACAATAAGGAAGACAGTGTTGATAATAAGATCGTTTATGAAAGTTTTGCAGAGAATTTAGCTGACAATAAGGAAGACGGTGTTGTTAATAAAATCTTTTATGAAAGTGACGCAGAGAATTTAGATGACATAATAAAAGATAGTGTTGATAATAAGTGTGATATTAAATCAGATCAACCATCTTCCACAGCAGATCCAAATATTAAACACCGTGCAAACACAAATATAACTGAAAAATTTGTGTACAATTGTAATTTTTTATCAAAATTCTATGATATTTCTGAAATTAATACAAAAAAAGATTTTATAGCTGCCAAAACACCTTAATAAGTAATCCATCAAGATGACATTCTTCCATCTGTGGCTTATTTAATGGGTGTTCCAGCACCAATAAACACTTATGGAAATTTAATTCCTTTTTTAATAAATGATGAAAATGGGGGAAAGAATATTAGCCGAACAAAAAGAACTCCTTTTAAATGGATTTGGAAAAGGTTATTTTAATAAAATTAAAGAATTTTTTTATAAACATAATATTTGAGTGATTTAAATGAAGGCGGTAATATTAATGAAAGAGACAATAATAATGAAAAGAAAGATCTACAAGGTGGCAGTAATATTAATGAAAGAGACAATAATAATGAAAAGAGAAATCTAGAAGGTGGCAGTAATATTAATGAAAGAGACAATAATAATGAAAAGAAAGATCTGAATGATACGAGGAATTTAAATAATTATGAACAAAGTAATCAAAATAACAAATCTCCTAAACACAATTTCACTAAAAATACAACTGATTTTAAATGTACTAAAACAAAGTGTTATAAAACAAAAAATTACCAATTAACAAATTCAATTTATTCAGCCTCCTCTTCTAAAAATCCATTTTTAGCTTTTTTTTCTCTAATTATAGGAAGTTTTATAATTTCTTTTGTTTTTTATAAAGTAAAAAACTTAAAAAAAGATTTAATAGGAATATTTTTGTTTATAATTGCTACAATTTTCGTTTCTCATTCTTATTTTGCTTTTGCATCTGAAAATTTTATTTGGTTGTTTTTTATTTTTAATTAACAATTTTTCTTTATCAAATTTTATTTTTATAATTTTCTTTTTAAAAATCCCGAGAAACTCATTTTTTAAAGAAGACAAAATAAAAATTGGATTAAATGAAATGAAAACTCCCATAGAAGGAATGATTTTAATACTTTTGTTTATATTTTTTAAAGTTTTCAAAATAAACTGGAAATTTTTTAAAAATAGAAAATTATTTTAATTTAAATGACAGAAATAAGTCTAATGAGCCTTCTAATTGTAACTGTAAGTTTTGAATTAAATGTAAGAAAAAATATTTGTAAAGATACAACAAATTGTAATTCAAATAAGATTTCTGATTGTAATTTTAAACAAGAATTCTGATTGTAATTTAAACAAGATTTCTAATTGTAATTCTAATAAGATTTCTGATTGTAAAACGAACAGGGTTTGTTATTGTACGGCAAATTGTAATTTAAACAAGATTTCTAATTGTAATTCTAATAAGATTTCTGATTGTAAAACGAACAGCTTTTGTTATTGTACGGCAAATTGTAATTTAAACAAGATTTCTAATTGTAATTTCAATAAGATGAGTGATTATACAACAAATTTTAACCCAAAAAAGATTTCTAATTGTAATTTAAACAAGATTTCTAATTGTAAAACGAATAAGATGAGTGATTATACAACAAATTTTAACCCAAAAAAGATTTCTAATTGTAATTTAAACAATAATTCTGATTGTAATTTAAACAAGTTTTCTGATTGTCTAGAAACTACATCTCCGTTAAGCTGTATCACATATTCTAGTGATCAAACTTGCATTATTAATCCTAATAGTGTCAATACAAATTTCAATCTTGTTTCTAATACCATTTATAACCCCGATTTACCCACTAATTTAAATGGAAACGTTAACTCAAATACTAATTACACCAATACATCTGTCCCCATAAAATATTTATCAATCGATCTTTCCCATTTTTTCAATGATTTATTCTATCCTTCCTAATATTTTATTCATTTTTTATAATTTTTACTTTATTTCTTCTTATAACAATAAGATTTCCTTTCTTCTCTCTTACCCTTCGTTAGATTCTCTTTTAACCGTTCATTTTAATCCTTTCATTTCTATTATTTTTATATTTTTTATAAAAAATTTAGATATTAAAAATAAAGAATCTTCAATACTTTTAATTTTAGAATGTATTCCTGCATTTTTAAATTTAGAAAAAGTTGTCCAATCTATTGATTACTCTGTATTTAATGCTTATTCTGATGATTTTATTTCAATTTCTAATATTACGGGTGTTTTAGCTTATACATTAATTCCTAGATTTTATATATTTCAGCATTCTTACTTAAATGAGAGATTTTTCAGAACAAATCATTTAGTCGACAGTAGTGATTTAGTTTATCGTAGTGTTTTAAATGGAGAAGATATTAATAATTCTGAACTTAAATTTTTTTTCAGATGACTCAACTATTTTAAGTAGTAAAACTTTGACTCCTTTGATTAATGATATTACAACTTCTGATCATACAACTTTAGATTATGTTTCTGATCATGCAACTATTTCTAATAATACTGATCATAAAAACTTTGTTAATAGTACTGATTGCAAACCTTTAGATTATGTTTCTGATAATGTTGCCATTTCGATTAATTCTGATTGCAAACCTTTAGATTATGTTTCTGATAATGCAGCCATTTCTAATAGTACTGATTGCAAACCTTTAGATTATGTTTCTGATTCTCCTGCCATTTCTAATAGTACTGATCATAAAAAATTAATTAATAATTCTGATTGCAAACCTTTAGATTATGTTTCTGATAATGCAGCTATTTCTAATAGTACTGATTGCAAACCTTTAGATTATGTTTCTGATCATGCAACTATTTCTAATAATACTGATCATAAAAACTTTGTTAATAGTACTGATTGCAAACCTTTAGATTATGTTTCGGATCCGTTTAATACCAAAGCTATTCCAGTTAAAAATATTATTACAATAAAAATATCTGAAAATAACTACAAATCCTGTGATTCCATTTATTTGTTTCTATTCCTAAAACTGTTTTCTTTGTATTTTTGCTTCATTTGTAGTTGGGTTATGCACGGTTCTTTAGTATTTCAATATTTCTTATTGGAAGATTCCTCTTTGTAGTCTTATTTTTCATTTTAGATTTTATTTCTATAATTTTAATTTATTACAATACAAAAATAAGAAAACATAAGATTGTCGATTACTTTAAGTTTTAATTAAAAAATTTTAATATGAAATTTTATTCCTTTTTAAAAAGAGATATTGCCTTGGCGGGAAATCTTATTTATTTTAATATAAATTTTAGATTGTAAAATGTGTAATTAACATGAATTTTTTTAGATTAAAAGTAAAAGTTGTAATTAACATTATTTTTATATGAATTTTTAGATTGTAAAATGTGTAATTAACATGATTTTTTAGATTTAAAGGTAAAGTTGTAATTAACATTATTTTAATATAAATTTTAGAGTGTAAAATGTGTAATTAACAGAAATTTAAAGTAAAAGTTGTAATTAACATTATTTTTATATGAATTTTAGATTGTAAAATGTGTAATTAATAGAAATTTAAAGTAAAAGTTGTAATTAACATTATTTTTATATGAATTTTTAGATTGTAAAATGTGTAATTAACATGATTTTTTAGATTTAAAGGTAAAGTTGTAATTTCCTTTATTTTAATATGAATTTTATAGATTTAAAGATACAACTGTAGAGTTATTAAAGTAATATTGTTAAATGTTGCCATATATTGCTAAAAAATATATTTGTAAATAGAATTCAATGACATAGGGGTAACTTTAACAATATTCCTTAATAAAATATTAAGGAATTTAAAAGGAAGTTACATATTAAGTTGGATAAATAGAATACTAAATGCCCACGGTTACCTCAAACTCTTAATTATTATTGTTGAAATAGTCTTTTAACCCCGAATGTCTAAAAGGTCTACAGATAACAAGAATTATTGTTGAAATAGTCTTTTACCCCCGATGTCTAATAGGTCTACAGATAACAAGAATTATTAATAAATGTACTTAAAAAAGCAATTATTATAATTTTTTAAAAAATTTCTTAATTGTCAATAGCTTTTTTACATAAAACAAAAGATAATATTTAAATAAATTTTAATGGGGTTTTTAACATTAATATTTATTAAAACTATGTACAGCTTTTTTACATAAATTTTAAATTTTAATTTGTATGTTTTTTTTATTAATATTTATTAAAACTATGTATAGCTTTTTTACACTAATCTCTATTTTTTATTAATAATTTATTAAAATTATGTACAGCTTTTTACACTAATCTCTATTTTTTATTAATATTTTTTGTCTTTGTATAATTACGACGTTTACATTGGGTTTTATTAAAAAAGATACATGTTGAATTAACTTAACTTATTTATATATTTCTAATTTGATTACATTAGGTGTTTTGTTCAAGTAAATCTATAGGAGACACTCTTTTATTAATTATTTTGAAATTGAAATTTAGACGTCAAAGTAAATGATGCTAAATTGTCTTTACTGCATGCACTTTGACTTGGAGCTAATTAAATTGTCTTTACTGCATGTACATTGACTTGGTGCTAATTAAATTGTCTTTACTGCATCTTGTTTATCTTTGAGTTGAGCAAAATGACTTTACTACATGTACATTGACTTGGTGCTAATTAAATTGTCTTTACTGCATCTTGTTTATCTTTGAGTTGAGCAAAATGACTTTACTACATGTACATTGACTTGGTGCTAATTAAATTGTCTTTACTGCATCTTGTTTATCTTTGAGTTGAGCAAAAAATTTGCTAAGTTAGATTGACTGAATCTTATTTGGTTAGATTTACTACATGGTAAATCAGCTTAAGTAAATACTGATGTAGTTTTAGTGTTAATTAAGTTGCCTTTTATCATTTATATGTTAAAACTGGATAATATTGGACTGTCTTACTACTTGTTAAATTAGTTTTACTGTATTTATTAAGTTACCTTTAAACATTCATATGATGAAGAATTAGATAATGCTGAGAGATTTGGTATTTAAACTAAACATTATTAATTATTATTAAATTTAATTAATTATGTTAAATAATATTTTCTTACATTTAGCTGAGTCATTGTTTAAATAATATTTACTTGAAGATAGAAAAGTCATTTCAAAAATAATATTTGCTTGAAGTTAATTAAGTCATTGCTCAATAATAGCTGAGTCTTTGTTAAATAATATTTACTTGAAGATAGAAAAGTCATTTCTCAATAATATTTGCTTGAAGTTAATTAAGTCATTGCTCAATAATAGCTGAGTCATTGTTAAATAATATTTACTTGAAGATAGAAAAGTCATTTCTCAATAATATTTGCTTGAAGTTAATTAAGTCATTGCTCAATAATAGTTGCTTATTGTTCAACTAATTAATTAATTGCTCAATAATATTTTCTTATAAAATTCTTCATATAAATCGATGTTTAAGTATTTTTATTAAAAGTAATAACAATATGTATTTTATTACTTGAAACAAGAAATGAACAGTAATTTATTTAATAGCAATACAAATGAGAGGAATTTTATTAGAATTGCATTTTAAACAAGGAATGGAATTGGATTATAAAATACAAATAAAGTAATTTAAGAAGTTTACCACTAATTAAACAAAATATTGGGCATCTGCTTTAGATAATTCTATAGATTTTAATTCTCTTTTTAATATTTAAAAATTTTTAAATCATTCAAATTATAGAAATACAGACAAGTAATATGTAAGAAAGTAATTTTATTTTTATAAAATCTAAATAAATAAAACCATGGATTATGAAATTAATAATTTTTTTACTACAAAAAACACAACTTTTGATTTAAAAAAATAATGTTGAATAATTGTTTTGACTGAAAAAATGTTTAATAAATTTTTAAACGTGTCAATTAGCTACACTTACTATTTTTCATATGTAATATATCCATTCTTATAAGATTTGGATCGATTTCTTTTATTGGTAAACCAATTATTTACTTGCTTAGTAGAAATTAAACACAAATTAGCCAATCGTGACTTTTCAGCATCTGAAGGATATTTCTCTTTTTAAAAACTAGATTCAAGAATTTCAATTACTTTTTAGAGAATCTCTTAACTTTCTTATTCATTGGATTCATCATAGATGTTGGAGATAAGAACAAAGAAAGCTCATTAGAAATGTTATTGACTACTGCTTCTCTTACTTTTACAAAACTTTGATTAATATGATTCAGTGCACCAAGTGAGATTGAAGCAATCTCACTTCGCCTAATTCCGAATTTTTCCTTTTCCAAATTAGCAAGATTAACAAGAATGTTGTTGTTGCATGTTACATAAAGTTGTCTGAGTTCATTTAATTTTGTCGCCATCTTCTGAGAATAATCGAATACCATGAGGACAAAAAAATTTCTAAAATTTAAACTGATTTAAAATAAAACAGAACCAATAAATTTAGAAGTCAAAGCCATCAACTTAATCAAATGGCAAATTAATAAAACACACACATTAATTAAAAAAAGAAAAAAGCTGTAAATTTTATTTTTATCTTAAGAGTTTTGAGAGATGATATTTGATTTTTAAAATAGATTGATCTGATCGCTAAAAATATCAGATAGTGTCATTAAAAAACAAATAATAAAGAATTCCTTTTCCCTTTAAATATCTTTTTTAATCACCAATATAAGATGTGCCTTGACATATCAAATTGAAGTTTTTAATAAGATAAACAGAGCACTAAAAAACAAATAAAATGCGATTTATTGTACATAAATTTTATTTATTACTACTTATCTTAATTATTTATGTTTTTTTGTTTTTAATTTTCAACTTATGAAATATCAAAACTCTTCATTATGAAATATCTCAAGTTTAGGATTTTTCTATATTGAGCAGAAAAAAAAGTCTTTACAAAGTAAAAAAACTTGTTGTAATTCAAATTTAAGATAATTATCTTGTTACATTATTGAATCGTATAAATTAAATTACACAGATTGACACATCTCTTAAATAATAGTTTTTTTTAGTATTATTAAAAAATTTTTAAATAATTACTATATTTATAGCAATACCATAAACAATAAAATAATAAAATAATTTTTTAAATTAATTTAATTTCAATAATGAATTTTAATGGCTAACAAAGAATTCTGATTTCTTTATTTTCAACTATTTATAACATAAAAAACTTGCAAACATAATAGTTTTTTTAATTATTTTAATAATTGCGAGACAATTCACAACCATAAAATTAAAGAGAATTATTTAAACGAAAATAAAATATGTATTATAAAAGTTAAACTTAAAATATTTTATTTTTTTCTTCTTTCTTTAACAAACAAATTTTTTTATTAATTCCTAGAACAGAATAAATACAGATTAATTGCTTTTTAATTTAAATTAAATAGAGGCAAAGTAATTAGAAGAATAATTTTCGGAAGATTTCTCATTTAGCAAATCTAAATAATCCATGTTTAAAAATCAACATGAATACACATTCCTTTCATTGATTTGTAAACAAAAATGATTAGAAAGAAAGAATTTTAAAAAACTTCATAAAAGCCCAAAGGGGCCACTTTGGCAGCAGAAAGAACTGTTTAGAATCTTCCTTTAAAATAATTTTTATAATAAAAAGAAGATAAAAGCTTTATTTGAAAATCAACTACAAATAATCAGAGTTTGATTTATTTGCCTTTAAATGATTAAACTTTTATTCATCATTGATGTACAATTTTTTTCATTCGGGTTTTCATTAAAAATTGTTTATTTGTTTGTTTTAGAATATTTGAAATGATAAACTAAATTAAAGGTCTTAATTGGAAGATAAAACTATATTTAAACTACGTCTGGTAGCTTACAATTGTTAATAAATAATATATTTGTTCTTTTATGTAACATTTCATAATTAAAATTAATCAACGAGGTTATTGAGCTCGAAGTTTCTTAACAATTAGGAGAAGATTACGGAGACTTATGTTTTTCTATCAACGTTTTTTAGCGTTACATTAAATAAGCTTGTTTTTTTTGAAAAATGCAGGGATCCAAACCTTTCGTAAGGGCCTAATTAACAAGTTTAAGCTCGCCCTTTACTTAATTGGAAAGTTGAATGTTCAATTAATTAGCTTCCCTTTTAGCATTTTTCAAAAATTGATGTTATTAACCAACAAAAATATTTTATTGATAGTAATTTTAAAACTTACGGTCGAAGATCATCATAATAAATGTAATTATTAAATGGCCAAAACCGTCCCTTAAATTCATGTTTCATAAAAAAAGAAGTGTTTAAGCAATGAATGTCAACCGGTTGTATTTTTTGCGGCACGAAGTTGTTTTACTAAAATGCGTATGCAGCTTTTTAAAACTTTATAGATCGAAAAAACGTGACTACAGACAACAACAGATCCGGTGTATATTGGAGGTGGCTAAAAGTAAAAAAAAAATTATTTTTATCGGCTTAAGTAATTTTGTTTGTTTTGTATAAAAGTACTTACTAAGGAAGACGCCACACATATCTGCTAAATTTTTATTGCAATTTTTCTTATTGTCTTGAAAGTCCATAATAATGCTAAGACATTTCATTTTATTTTCTACAGCAACTCCAACTGCAAAACATAACAAATGCCCAATATTATGCACTATACTAAGTTGGAAATTTATTTCCGTAAGTGTACTATTTGAATCAAATTTTCATGTGCACACATATTTTTGTTGAAGGTAATTCTTTTTTTTTTAGATAAATCTGTTAAAAGTATTTATTGGCATCGGGGTAACTTTAACAAAATCAACTGGCGTGGCGATTTTAAATATTTGTCTTGTTTTACAGGTTTAGGAAATTAAACTATTTAAATGCACAAAATATTTTAATTATAAATATTCTTGACCTTGACCTTTTTGTCTTTTCGTTTTTTTGCATGCTGGTATGGAGAGCTATTAGGATCATATAATTTATAAAAAAATGTTACGCATATAGGTTAACACCCATATTAGTAGATTTTTTAGTATACGTTGTGATTTTAATTATAAGAGACATGTTTGTTGTATGTCTTTTTATTTACCATTAATTTTCTCGTTAAAAGTGCATTTTTAAGCTTACCATTTGCATCTCTAACAACTCTTTTTTACTTTAAACGTGCTTTGGCTCATGATTAAGCTGTAAATCAAACACAATAGGTCGGGGTTACTCGTGCCAAAGGCTTAAAACAGAGTTGCGATATTTTAAAGTTGCTTTGTACTAAATAAGGCAAGCGGGTTGACTTTTCTGGATCTAGAGGCGTGGAAGTTTTGGCAAATCGTTCTAAGAAAACACTTTTCGTTCAAAAAACAGCATATTCCTCCGTGCCAGCCTGGCACCAGTAACTTATAGGCATTCTTATTCTTGATGTAGAATAATAATGAGTAGCGAAAAGAGGACGGCGTTGGGCTAGTGGTCGGCTTGCTGTTCACTTCCTAATTTGCCCGGGTTCGAGCCTCGCTTTGGTTGGTAAAAGAACAATAACCGGGACGCCGTCACAAAAGTGGGCTCTAGTCGTAATAACCCCACTTTAAAAAGGCTAGTATCAGGCCTTGTAAAAACAACCGATCTCCTTGGGTAGTGGCGGCAACAATAACTCCCATCATGGCAGTAGAAAGCCTACGTAAGCATAGCGCAGGGGTCTTTAGAGAGCCCAAGACAGTATGGTACTGTCTATTATTAAACTCCTAGTTAAGGTCAATGGGACATTTAGTCCTAAGGCGAGTCGACTTTCGGCAGAGGGATTAAAGCTGGCATAAGGGCCGTGGGGGGTTAACGCAGCAATGCGGTTCCCCGACCGGGTTACAGAGAAATACACGAAGAAAACTAACATGTATTAACAACTACAGCTTAAATAAATCCAACATTTTTTTTTAGATATTTATTTTAATTAATTAGATGTTGCACCAGAAATGTAATTATTCAATCAATTGGGTAGCGGTTTAAAGTAATTATTGAATCAAATGGTAAACTGGCTAAAAATGTGATTATTCAATCAAATGGGTAGCTGGTTTAAAGTAATGATTCTTTCGATAAAAATGTAGAAGAAGATCACGACAAAGAAGTTCTTTTCAAATTTTATTTCTTCTCATGGGAGGTGAGACGCCAGCTTTCGGCAGAAAGCCTGCTGATATAATACCTAGTGTAACTAAGTATTTGTTAGCAATGATTAAGAAGAGGTCTGCATTAATTGCAGATAACTTAGTAATCAACTTGTAAATATAACCCTCTTGTAACCAAAGCCTTAAAGGTATGGTAGGTGTGTAACACCAGAAGTTTCAACTGATCTCTATCAACAGTGTAGGATGTTTTAAAAGTTTACCTTTTTTGTAGGTGATAGTAAGATCAATTGGTTAATAAATTTGTTTTTTTTTTTTTTCAAATTTTATTTTCTTCTATAAATCATAGAAGCTATCATACAGAACGGATAATTTATTACTTTTAATTAAATCCGGCACAAAATTAGAACATTTAAACAATAGACAATACCCTTTCTTGCTTTATATTTTAAAAAAACAACTATCTTTCACTCGCCTCTTTTTTATTATTCAATAGCCCGCTTCATTATTGAGAATTTTTCAAGAATGCAGTTTTTTCCCAAGTTTTTAATTTTTGTAAGGCAAGTGCCCTTTAATTAAAATATTCAATTTTATCTATTATGGTCGGTTTACAACTAATATTATGTTACAAGCACCCTTGTCATGATTACCTTCGACTATTATAATTAAAAATATTCAAATTTATCTATTATGGTCGGTTTACAACTAATATTATGTTACAAGCACCCCTGTTATGATTACCTTCGACTATTATAATTAAAAATATTCAATTTTATCTATTATGGTCGGTTTACAACTAATATTATGTTACAAGCACCCTTGTCATGATTACCTTCGACTATTATAATTAAAAATATTCAAATTTATCTATTATGGTCGGTTTACAACTAATATTATGTTACAAGCACCCTTGTCATGATTATCTTCGACTATTATAATTAAAAATATTCAATTTTATCTATTATGGTCGGTTTACAACTAATATTATGTTACAAGCACCCTTGTCATGATTACCTTCGACTATTATAATTAAAAATAATCAATTTTATCTATTATGGTCGGTTTACAACTAATATTATGTTACAAGCACCCCTGTTATGATTATTTTAATCAAATAAATACACATAAATATAAATTTTCACATTCAATGTCAAATGTTGTTATATAAAGACCTATTAGACATTAAAGGTTATTTAATTAATATTTTTTAGATGCCGACCATAAAATATCTTTATATAAAACTTTTGTATATTTTTTAATTCAAAATTTTTAATAATTTACTTTGGGACCTCATTTCTCCTCGATTCTTTAAATTCTTTATTTCAAATGTTTCTAAAAATTTGCACCCTACAGAATGAGAAATTCTCCAATTATTGAAGGTGCACGATATTCAAATCAACTCCTCCCTCTTAAAAATGACATCTATCACAATGGAAGTTCTGCGTACAGTAACCTTAAGAATCTTGTGCTTTCTAAAGAACTTTCTATTCCAAAAATCTCATCATTAAAACAAGGCCTCCTTGCAGAAATTCAAGCGATTTGGTATGTAATTCAAAACAACTTTACTTTTGATTTACATGTTTTTAGATATGAATTGAACTGTTCTGAAGTACTTCCCAACTTTACAAGTCAAATTCTTTTTGTAAAAGTGTTTAAACCAATCAAAGGAATTTTTAACCAAAAAATTACTTTTTGTCTTTTGATAATTACGGAATCTGAAGCAATTATTTATGGAATAGAAAATGAGACTTACAGCATAATAAACACAGATTTCTCTTGTAAATTATATTCATTAACAATCTGTGTAGAAATCTGTAATGGAAATATTTTTCTAGGGTGTGCAGATGGAAATGTTTATAATGCGATTTACAAATCAATCGATTTATTTAATTACAAATATCTAAATTTATACTCGCCTGGAAACTCTATGATAAAAAGTATTACATCTATTTTTAAAAAGAAGAAACAGCGGGTTTCTATAATGTCGGTGGGTACTAAATATCTTATAGCTTTAACTAAAACTTTAGAAATTTACAATATTGAATCAGGTATGTATAAAATCTCTGATATTTTATTAGATGATACATCTTATTATGTTTCAATACAAATTATAGAGGAGACACCACTTTTCTTCTATTGTGTAAAATCAAATGGTGTTAAAGATTTTTTTAAAACGGAAAAAGTTTTTTCAAGGGATCCCCCAATGGTTGAAACATCGGATACTGATAGAATCCTAATTTCTACACCATCATCATTCTTATCTATTAGATCTACTTCTGACCGAAGTTCTTTTGTGTTGAACACTTTTAATGAAGATCAATTAAGAAATTTTAGTAGAACTAAACCAGTAGAAAATTATGAAGTTATTTCAATATTCCATAAAGTTGTAGATGCTAATTTAACTGAAACGGAGTTAGTCGTTCTTACCCCTGTGACGGTTCTCCATTATACTATTTTAGATTCAAGAAAATTTTTACTAAATTGTAGAACACAAGAGACTTATTTAATTTATAAAAACTATGGTGACATTGAATTTATGATTAAATATTTTCAACTCCTAACAGAAAATGAAGATATCAGTAAATTAGAAGGATTGTGTAAAAATGAAAGTATAAAAACACATGCTTTATTTGTGTGGATTTATGATTTAATAAAGCCCGTTTGGTCAATTAATTTAGCAAATCTTAAATCTTATGATGATTTAACAACTGATGAATTTTGTTTAGATGAAATTATTAAAAAGTTGAAGATTTTAAAGCAAAGACTCCCATTTGGTTATGATTCTGCTATAAATTTTATTGAAGAATTTGTTCAAACGAGTTTTTATATTTCAATATTGCTTGATTACAGTATTCCGTTTTCAGATTCTTTTGAATCAATCTTAACGGCTGAAACGGACTTTAAAAATACAACACTAAATTCACTTTTAGATGCATTTACACTTTGTCAATCAATTGATCCTTTACTTAAAACTCTACAAAACAATTGCCCTCTTTATCTCCCACTAGAGCAAATTAATCTACAAAGAGGTTTACAATTAATAAAGAAAGATGATCCCGATTCAATGATGAAATCTTTGGAGTTTTTATCACAAACAAAATTTGATTTTAATGTAATAACTAGATTTAATGAGCTAAATTTTTTCTATGGTAGTGTGTTTTTAATTAAAGAAAGGTTTGATTTTTCATATGAAGTAGCGGCTAAATTATTTAAAGAATCTGTAAAATGTAGAAAAGCGGTAGATCTTGGACTTGAAGATACAAGAGAAACATTTTTATATCCTTTTTTTGAAGCTTTGATTGATTTAGAGTCTTTTACAGAGTGTATTTGTTGTGATATTAAGATTTCTAAAATTGATTTAACTGCTATAGACAATCCGTTGTTTAAAGTATTTTTAAAAGATTCACAACAAAATATTAAGGCTTGTAATATTTATTGGAAATATTTATTAGTAAGAAACATGAAAATTGAAGCAATTCAAGCACTTATGAATCTTTCTCAAAGGGCAGATTTGCTTATTGATACAAAAGTCGATTTTTTACAAACGGCACTTTCAATTTCAACTGGAACTTATTTAAATTCTGAAATTAAACTTAGACTTAGTCTTTATGATATTCAAAAAGAATTGGCAAACAGAGATCCTAGTTTTAAATCTTATGCTCTCCTTGATTCTGATACACTTTATAATGATTATTGTTGTAATTTCCCAGATCTCCAAATTAAAATTTTATCAATTATTAAATATAAAGATGTGAACGTACTAGTAGATTTATATGAAACTTATTTTAAATCAATTTCGTTGAGAGAATGCTTTTTATTCCTAAAAGAAGTGCCAAATAAAAGTCTTGAAATCGTTTTTGATGTTTTAGCTAAAAAAATTCAAAAATCAAGTTCAGATTTTTGTGAAGGATTATTACAAGCAGGCTTTGATTATAACGAGATTATTGGAATGGTAAAGGATAGGATAAAAAAACAACACTCACCCAGATATTAAACTTCTGCTGTTAAAGAATCTTAGAACTTTCTCAAAATTTGGGGAATTTAAAGACTGTGAACAAATTTGTGAAAAGAACTTTGGAATCAAAATCTATAAATAAACCCCATTTCAATTAAATCTTTAATGTAAGTAATATGTCTATCTTCTATATTTCGTTTATTTTAAAATTATTAAAATGTTTCACTGAATTGCAGGTGCCTTGTGCCATCGAAGATGGCGTAAGCTCTTCACAATTAAAATATTTAGTCATTTAGTGTATTTGTGGATTATATTAATAGAAAATAACAGTAAGCTCTTCACAATTAAAGTATTTAATCATTACGGGTATTTAGGGATTATATTAATAGAGGATAACAGTAAGCTCTTTATAATTAAAATATTTAGTCATTTAGTGTATTTGTGGATTATATTAATAGAGGATAACAGTAAGCTCTTTATAATTAAAATATTTAGTCATTTAGTGTATTTGTGGATTATATTAATAGAGGATAACAGTAAGCTTTTCATTATTAAAGTATTTAATCATTAAAGATATTTAGGGATTATATTAATAGAAAATAACAGTAAGCTCTTCACAATTAAAATATTTAGTCATTACGGGTATTTGTGGATTATATTAATATAGGATAACAGTAACCCCTCTTATTCTTTAAAGGTATTTATTTTAAATTTTATTAATAGAGGATAACAGTAACCTTTTCATTATTAAAGTATTTAATCATTACGGGTATTTAGTGATTATATTAATAGAGGATAACAGTAAGCTCTTTATAATTAAAGTATTTAATCATTACAGGATATTAATTTAGTGATTATATTAATCGAGGATAACAGTAAGCTTTTCATTATTAAAGTATTTAATCATTAAAGATATTTAGGGATTATATTAATAGAGGATAGCACAACAAAATAAATACTTTAATTTAAACTCCTTTTTCCTTTTTAAATTTTTTCAAAATAATTAAGCAATGGAGTTATTCTATAATTACAATTGATACTTTTCAAAGTTTAAAAAATTTATTAGTTTTTATTTTCAATCCCAAAATTTAAAGATGAAAGTTTTGACTCAAAGTAAAAAATTACTTACACATGGTGAGTTTCTAGACATTTTAAACCAATCAGACGTAAATGCAGGCAAATTAAAAACAAAACTGCAAAATTTCAGTGCTAATTCTTTAAATACGGAAATAAGTGGGTTTTTGAGAACAAAGCTATCAGAATTTGGATTATTTGAGTTTGAGATAGTAAATCTTATAAATATTAGGCCAAAGGGACTTGTCCATTTACAAGTAATAATTGAGGAAATGTCAGAGCGACTAAATGATGAACAAATGAATCAAATATTGCAACTGTTTACAACTTAGCCAAATATCTTGATATAAAAATGTGAAAGGCCGAATTATTAATAAAATAAATATTTATTTACTGTTTTTTTTTAAAAAGGGTGAAATTTATTAAGATGAATTAAAAAAAATAGGATTATTGTACATAAATTTTACCCCTAAAGGTCTAATTAATATAAAAATCAACCCAATGATAATTTTTCCAATTCAGTTATTAAATTATTGAACATTTTTTAAGTTATCCCTATGCCGTTAAATATTTTAAACAAATATATCTGTAAATAATGTTTATTTTTTTATCAGTTATCCCTATGCCGTTAAATATTTTAAACAAATATATCTGTAAATAATTTTTAGATTTTTATCAGTTATCCCTATGCCGTTAAATATTTTAAACAAATATATCTGTAAAAAATTTTAGATTTTTATCTAAACCCACGTTTTTTTAAATTAGACGGTGCCATATGCTTTAATAAGTTATTTAAAGTCATTATTTAAACAACAATATATCATAGAAAACATTATATAATTTATTTAATTTTTATTATTCTAAGCAAATTATCCGAACCTCCCACAGCTATTTTATCTCCCTTAGAATTAAACCTAAGAATATTCACCTTTCCTCCAACAACCCGTAAACTACTTTTTATATTAAAATCGTAATCCAAGCACAAAATTTCTCCCCTATCGTTACCAACAATTATAATATCATCAATTGGGCTGAAACAAAGGGATGTTATTTCATAAGAAAATTCCTTGTTTTTTATTATTGAAAGTGTTGAAATGTCATATAAAACCAATTTCCCATCACGTGAACATGTAGCAAATGTTTTTGAATCTTTAGAAAATCCACAATCAAAAACGATTTTTAAATGATCACTGAACTTAGCAATACATTCTAATTGTCTGTCTTTGATGCTGTATAAAAAAACTAATTTATCTCTACCTACAGTAACCACATATTTCTCATCTGGAGATATTACTATTTTATGTATTCCCAGTTCATGTGTTTTAATATATTGTAATTCTTTACCTTCTAGAGTCCATACAAAAAGCCCTGCAAAATTTTTTGCAGCTGACCTGTTACAACTTAAAATCAAAGTTGAGCATACGGCGATATCTTTAATTTCAAAAAAGTGACCGTAAATTTTTTTAAATTCTTTAAAAACGTGTGTTGAAAGATAGTTTTCTGACAAATTTTCATCAACTTTTTCATTGGAAATCTCATTAGTTAAATTTAATTCTGATAAATAAGCAGATGGGCAATAATTATTTCTTGAATCTAAGCATGTTTTTATTGCTTCTCTTGTTTCAAAATCAGAAGACTTACACTTCTCTAAGAAATCTTGAGTAGCTTCATAAATTCTTAAATTGTTTCTTGAGCAGAGCTTATAAATCGTAACATATTTCCAGGTAGAAATTTTATACTCGTAAGAGAATATCCATGTGTCTGTGGCCTACCACACTCCTTGCCATCTAAAAATATTCTGCTGGTTTTGTCTTGTGAGCAGGTAATTAATAAATCCCATTTCCAATCTAAATCCTTGATTTCATTAATATGTCCAGATATGAAATATTCATCAATTTGTATTTTATCAATCCCACCAGTTTTATAATGTGCAATCAACTGACCATTTAATAAAGAAACATTTAAAACTTCTGATGATGCTCCTAAAATATCTGTACAGCTATAAAAAATCGATTTCTCCTTTATTTGTTTCACCGAGGTTCTTTTTCCAGGCTCTAACCGTTTTATCCGAAGATGCCGAATAAAGAGTTTCATCATTCCAACAAATCGAGTTGACCCAGTCACTGTGCCCATTTAGTGTTTGCAGAAGTGAAATTCCTGTAGAATTAGATTGCCATATTTTAACATTTGAATCTTGTGAACATGTAGCAAATAAATTGTTGTCAAATTTTGCAATATTTTTAATTAAATCCGTATGTGCATTAATATACTCTTTTAAATGTAAACCTTCATTATCAACATTGTAAATATACAAACCCCTAAAATACTTCCAACAAGTACCTTAGAATCAATTGATGTTATAGCACTTATCATATATTCTACCTTTAATTCTTTCATTTCATTTTTAATAAAATTAATTACAAATACTGAATCCAGTGTGCAGAAAAAAAGAATATTCAAGACTTAATACATGGCAATCCTGTATTTTCAATGGTAATAAATAAGAATATGTTTTATTCTCTGTAATCATAAAGCAATTCCCATCTATGTCTCCAGCTACAACTATTTCTGAAATAGATGAAATACAATTTAACTTATTATTAAAATACAGAACATTAATAATAGATTGCTCATCACATACGATTATATTAGAAGAAGACAAATAATACAAAATGCCATTGGTTACAGTTAAAGATTTGTTATTTGGGTTACATCCTGCAAAGCTTTGTGTGATTTGAAACATGGAGAATAAAAAATTTCATACTTTTAAAAAATGAATTAAAGCTACAAGTAAAACAAAGAAAGATAAGAAAAAAAAATCGGATTTATTGAAAAGTGGTTGCCTACAGCAAAAAAAGAAGTTTCCTACAAAACTCTGGGGGCCCCTATAGCATCTCTATCCCTCTGCCGACAGTCGGGTAGCCTTA
>NW_027518551.1:0-21989 GCF_051622035.1 Arctopsyche grandis
ATATAAATCTGGGGTTATATGCAGTAATTCGTTCTCACGGGGATGTCTTAAAAGTAACGGAATATATCCGTTACTAATGTTGCCGTAGGTATGACTCAATATATTCGAAGTGAGGTATGGTTGGAAAGGGTTTTTATAAATATTGGGCACATTTAAAAACAAACTTTGAGTATAAGGCGGTAAATTAAATATTTGTTGCTGGGCTACCGGATTGGCATCTAATGGCACATTAAGATTTAAGAAGGGGGGTTGCGTAACTGGAAAGCGATTATAGATGTTTGGGTTAACAATTGGGCGCGGTGGGCTTTGAATATTTAGGTTTGCAGCAGTTTTGGCTTGGTACAACATCAGTAATGAAGCTAAAATTGCTGCATGATTTTTTTTGTCCACATTTTTAGAGTTCTCTTCCGATATGCTTTGAGATTCATCTCCCGATACATCATTGGAGTTATACACTGCCGATTCAGAACTTAGTTCACCAGTTGTTTTATCCCCTTTTACTGATTCTAATTTTTTTCTCTGCTTTCTTAATTGTTTTCGAAGATCGCTTATAGAATCAATTTCCTCACTTTTGGTTTCCCCATCATCTTCCTTCAGTTTAAATAAACTTTGTATATTCTTACAATTACCCATCTCTAGAGTTAATTTCCTCCCCGAAGTTAAACAAGCGGTTCTGTTCTTAAACCTAAAATAGTCTCCCTTTTCTTCTAGAGCGAAAAAATCATTACGCTTATAAAATTGGTCTTCATCTACATCTAGTTCTTTTTTTTGACGGTTTTAAGGAAAACGGAACTCTTTAATCTGCTTAAAACTGAATTATTTCCCGTTTTAAGAGATCCTGTTAGTTGATTACTTCCTTTTATATTATATTTGAGAAAAGTTATATTTAAAGGGGTTATATTTTGATCTTTTTTGATTATGAGTAAATTGGGTCCAACTAGGTTATCTTCAAAATCTACTAAATTAAAGCATAAGATATTGGAAATAAACAGCACTACAAAGTGCATTTGTTATTATTTCACAGGTAAATTTAAAACTAAAAAACAATGAAAATATGAAACACGAGAATTGGTTGAAAATATATGTTTAGAAATCGAAAAAATAGCAATGCAACCCATTATGTGGGAAATTTAAATTGGCAGAATATTTATTTTACTATTAGAAGGAATTTTTCAGATAAAATTTCAATTTATGATAAAAAGGCAAGTTAGCTCAAGTATTTATAAGATTTATTCTAATTTTATTATGGATATATTTATCTACTTTAAACAAATTCCGAAAGTGAAAATGATTTTTAAAAAGCTATCCTTGATTTATTTTTAAATTATACTTTCCAGAAGTTAATAAAATATTCGGGGTTTTAAAAAGTAAATACGCATATATGAAAGACACTTTTTATAGATTAGAGCTTGAATAATATATTGAAAAAAGTTCACTTTCTTCTATTGTTTAGTGGAAGTTTATATAAAAACATAGACCAAAAGCTCTAAAAAACACCAAAAAACGATTTAATTTAAAAAAATAGAAAATAGATTTCATCATATAATAAAAAAATTAACAAAACTATTTGTTCAAGTATTAAAACAATAATTTCACCAAGTTTAATAAACTATATTATTTTTAATTAAAAAAATAAATGTGTTAATTTTATGAAATTTAATGTGTAGATTATAAACCCAAATGTTATTAACGAAATACAGAGTTTATCGATAATGCCCATGTTTTAAAGGCTTACTTAGAAAATTGGGAGCTTCATTTGCTAAATTGTTTGCTAACTCCTGAAATTTTTTATTTTTTAAGAATTCTTCAAAATATGTAAGCACTTTCACAGGATAAGCTTGGGCTGGTAAGGATTGAGGATTAGTCTCTTCCGCTACTGGAAACTGTGGATTTTGCTGGACTTGAGGATTATAAAGAGGATTTAGAGAGGTTTGTGGTGGAAAAGCAAACTGCCCAGGCGTCATACTCTGTGGGTTGAAATAGGGCGGTGGAGATGATTGAGAAGAATTAGGCGGCACTGGTGAAAAAAGAGGATTTACAAAGGTTTGTGGTGGAAGAGCAAACGGTACGGATGCCATATTCTGAGAATTGGACGGATCCACTATTGGATACTGTGGATTTTGTTGGGCTTGAGGATTTAAAAAGGTTTGTGGTGGAAGAGCAAACGGTACGGATGTCATATTCTGAGGATTAGTCTGCCCCACTACTGGAAACTGTGAGTTTGGAGGGGGTTGTGAAAACGAAGTAAGAGGTCCTCCCATTTGGTTAATCTGAGGTACAATATATCCAGGTGTTTGATTATGATAAGGTTGTGAAATCTGATATGGTGGTACTTGGGGATTTGCAGACGGCCAAGCTGTATTCTGTGGCCATTGTAGTGGTGTTGGTGAATGATCATTATGTTCAAGTGGGGGTGCCGATGCTACCTGGAAAACTTCATTACCCCGATTAGCAATGTTTAGATCATGATTTGGCACTAAGTTTGTATTATTGTTATTGCCGGGGGCTTTTTTCCTCCTTTGTTGAGAAGAAATACGAATCCGAGGTTCATTGTCGGAATTATAACTTTCGTAGCCGTCATCTTCTCCACTTATGCTTTCAGTGTGTTTCCTTTTTCTATTTCTGGGCCCACGAGTCTTTAATTCATCTCTTACGTAGCTGTCATCATCTCCACTTATGCTTTCAGTGTGTTTCCTTTTTCTATTTCTGGGCCCACGAGTCTTTAATTCATCTCTTTTGTAGCTGTCATCTGGAGAAGGCCTTATGTATTGTTTACGGGTTGTTTTTCTGGGCTCACGAGTCTTTAATTTATCTTCTTCGTAGCCTTCATCTGGAGAAGGCTTTATGTATTGTTTACGGGTTGTTTTTCTGGGCCTATAGCTCTTTAATTCATCTCTTACGTAGCTGTCATCATCTCCTTCGTAGCCGTCATCTGGAGAAGGCCCTATGTATTGTTCCTCTTTGCTTTTTCTGGGCCTATAGCTCTTTAATTCATCTCTTACGTAGCTGCCATCATCTCCACTTATGCTTTCAGTGTGTTTCCATCTTCTATTTCTGGACCCACGGCTCTTTAAAATTCGCCGCTTGTCGCTTGAATTTAAATGATTTACGTGGAATTTATCATTTTTGTTTCCTTCATTTTCGGGCTCAGTATGATTATCCAACCTTCTAGAACTGCTTTCTTCAGCTGGTAAGATGTGCTTAGTAACACCACTTTTACTTTCTCCTTCAGTGTGGCCATCTAAACTTTCGAAACCCCTATCTACAGCATCATTTTCACTCTTGTTACTATTAGCCTGTTTTCCAGACTTTGAATTATCATTTTGTGATTTGGTCTGTTTTTCGTTTTCAACTTTACCATTTAAATTAACGGGCGCTTGTTCGTGGTTAAAAGGCTCCAAATGAAGAAGATTGGGACCTTCACAATCTGAAATTTTTAGTTTGCCATCTTTTGTTAGACTAAAGCATTGTTCATGAACATCAGTTATTGTAAATTGTTGTTTTTCTTTATTTTTTTCAGGGATCAGAACTATTGTTTCTCCTAAGTTTTCTTTATCCCACTCAGACAAAGTCGCAACATTGATATTTTTTAAACTAACCGGGTTGCCATCATCATCTTTCATTTGTCTCAAATAAGGCCATCCTTTGTTTAATTGTAACGCCTTTCCTTCCTTTGTCATAAGTAGTAGATGAGTTCCTTCCGTATCTTTTATCTTAACTGTACTGACGTCTAGGGGGTTTTTGGTATCTTCAGTAAACTTACCAAAAGTATTTAAGTAATATGCCTTGTTTTCTCTATTACATGCAATTTTAAAAGCATTCGTTAGCCCAAAGATAAAAAATAACATCATTGTAGTTTTATTTTTGGTTGGTAAATAATAAGCGATTGTTTCAAAAAACTCGGATTCTGAAACATTTTTTTTATTGGCTTTAATTAATTGAAACAAGCGTAAGTATAAAAACACGAACCAAAAATCATGGCAATTGCGTTTATTTAATTAAAAAAATTATTTGAACTTTTTTAAAACATTTGAGCTAAATATGGGGATTTAACTATATTTTTGCGAACATTTAAATCCAAAGGACCCTTTTAATTAAATAAATAGAAAAAATTATATAGTTTCACAGTTATAAAGTCAAGTATAAAACGACATTTTGAGAAATTTAACTTGAAAATAGCAAATAAAACCCAGTTTTGTATAAATGTAAGGTGAAAATAATGTCATATGTAATGTCTAGAGAGTTATTAGACACGAAATTCCATAAAAAGTAAAAGAGTGAAATAAAGATCTCGTTTAAAACTTAATCAGACAATCAACCACTAGTTCTTAAGAAGATTTACGAAGGCATTTATTTTAATAGGAGATTTGGAATTAAAATGAAGGATGATAGAAAAGACATTGGCAAGTGATTAAATGGCACGGATAGAAATAACCCCCTCGCGGTTTCCAAAAATGAAAAGTACACGCTGTTGTTTTATCCTCTATTAATATAATTTAACTAAATACCCTTAATGATTAAATACTTTAATGATGAAGAGGTTACGCCATCTTCGATGGCACAAGACACACGCAATTTTAAAACTTAAAAAAAATTATTATTTGGAGCTATCAAGTTTTTGGATAAGTCTGCTGCTTTATTAATGGTTAAAATATATAATATACTTAAATAAATGCACAGGTTTACCTCAAGCTCTTACTTTTATTAAAAATGTTTACTTAAAAACTACCGGGGTATAGACTTAAGTCTTTAAACCAATCATTTAAAAGGACATAATTAATTTTTGAGATTTAAAGGTTAATTTTAAACTAGTAGGGGATACACACCTTAGCTTTTCAAATAAATCAGTAAAAACGAAATAATTAATTTTTGAGATTAAAAGGTTAATTTTAAACTACCAGGGGATACACACCTTAGATTTTCAAATAAATCAGTAAAAACGAAATAATTAATTTTTGGGAATAAAAAATGTTTGTTTATTTTTGTGTAATTGCATATTAATTTTAGACCGCCTTTATCCTCAAGGCCAATGGGACACTTAGTCCTAAGGCTAGCCGACTGTCGGCAGAGGGATAGAAATGCTATAGGGGCCCCCAGAGTTTTGTAGGAAACTTCTTTTTTTGCTGTAGGCAACCACTTTTCAATAAATCCGATTTTTTTTAGACCGCCTTTATCCTCGTAGTCAACGGGTCTTTAAAGCCCCAAGCTACGATTTTGTTTTACGACAAAAAACTTTATTTTATAGGGCTGGATTATAGCTTTTAAACAAACACTATTTATTAACTTGCCTTGTTATAATTATATTCGACTTATAATGTAAAAAAATAAATAAAACCATATTTTAATAAAAAATAAAAATTATAATAAAATCATTCATTTCATAAAAGTTTCAATTTCACTCATTGTGAATTTGGTTAACCCATTTGGATCAAGTGAAAACCCTTCAACTTTTTTATAATCCGTCTGAACAACTTCTGAAAGTGCTTTAAATGCGCTACCTTCTTCATCATGTTTTTCAAGATACGTGTTACAAACATCATTTTTAAACCCCAAAGAAAATTTTGAATATTCTGCAAAGTTTCCATCTGTTTCGATTACAAATATCTTTGATTTTCCATTTTCAATTCCAAACAAAACTGTTCTTAGTCCCAGTGGCCTCATTGAATTATCAACTGTAAAAGATTGTTGAAATTCTGATATTTTTCTAGCAAGTATCTCAAGAGAAATATCTTCTAAGTTACTATATTTGTAATTATAAACAATGTTAATAGCTTCATCTACTACACCCAGTGAATCGGCTTTAAATCCACTAAAAATTATACTAAAATTTCTATCTAAGTCCACTTTATGAATTTTGTTGACTGAAATAAGAAGTGGATTAGTGTTTCTTATTTCATAAGCAATATGAATCTTGTTATCGAGGCCATGAATAACAATTGTTACTCCTTGATTAGAAGCATGTTGTGCATATTCTACTTGCATAAGCCTGCCTGATGGTGAAAATAATCCTTGGGCTGATTCATATTTCATGGGCAAAAAACAAACGAAAAAATCTTAAGCAAATAAGATTGTCATAATCGGTCAAGATTAATACCCCTAATGTCAATAAATATTTTAAGTAGTAACAAAGATAATCAAAAAGAAAAATCTAACAGTTAAAGCTCAGAGAAAAAATAAATTTTCCAAAATATTAATTAAAATACATATTTTAAGGCTACTTGGGTTTCATAATAATAATTTCTGAAATAGTATTAAATTAATAATTAAGTATATAGGTCTTAAAATAACAATAATAATATTAAAGATGATTTTTATAAATAAGAGGCTTTAATTTAAATTACACACCTATGCTATGTTCAAATAAGCTCAAATAAGTAAAACAATAATTTACTACTCATTAGAAAATCTTTATATACATTTACACATTGTTTATTGTAAAATATTTCACTTTTAGACTTCATAAAGCAAATTTTTTACAATAGAAATTTGCTTTATTAAATTAAAATTTTTAATTGAGATCTTTTTTAATTTGTCTGTTTATATTTTTTTTATTAATTTGTCTTGGTATCTCCACTCATCGTTTTTTAATTGCTCATTTTGCTTTATCGTTTGTTGTGAAGGTAAAAAACTGAAAAAATTGCGTTTATTTTGTTCGTGACTCTGAATTATACTTTGTATAAAACATAAAAAAGCTTGTACATTAAAATCTAAAAGACTTAAACAATTATAAACTTCTGGGAGATCATCTAATGTAACAAAATAGATAAAATTCCGATATAAAAAACTTTCAAAAGTATTTAAATTAAAAGAAATGTTTGGGCTTTGTATATTAGCACTATCAAAAGTAATTAATTTTTTTAAATCAAAAATAGCCTTATCTATTGAAAATGTGTTTTTTTGACTGTGAAATACACAATCTTGAATTTCTGACGTTTCAAAAATTAGATCTTCGTCAAATGAGACTGTAAGATCTTCTGTGTTTTTTTGATTTTTGTGCTCACTTTGGCTATCATCTTCAATACAAAACAATCTTCTCCTCTTACAGTTGTTGGATTCTGTTAAGGCATCTTCTTTTTCAACAACTATTGACATACTCTGGGGTAACGTAGATTCCTGATTTGCTACAGTTGGGGAATAAAAAACCATACCCCTTTCAACTGATATTTCTGAAATTGCTAATTTTTTGTAAAAAATTCTACCGATAAATTTAAAAAAGTTTATTTCTGGATTTACTTGCCTTTCAAGCAACAATGTAGCTAGATCACTCTTAGTTCTACTTTTTTTGTGTTTTTTTGACGTTATTTTATTAAATTTTATGGATTTAAAACCTGGAAATTTATTAGCCCAAGGTATACATGTTTCAACGATTAAATTTTTCCTAAATTTTATTTTTTCGAGATCATTTTGATTATATAAATAAACTAAAGTAATTAAATTGTTATCAATTGGTTTATTTATAGATTTTCTTTCAAGTTCAACCCACCTATGCTTTTTATTTTGAATCTCCAATGCTTTTAATATAGTAAAAGATTTCCCCGATCCACTTACACCATAAACGACGATTGGAAACTCCTCTTTATTTATCATCTCAATTAAATCTTTAAGTTTAGATTTTTGGTAGATTTCACTATTATTAAACTCCATAAAATATAAAAAGAGGGTTAGAATAAAATGCAAAGCCGATTATAATTTAAAAAAATGCTTATTGTAGCTAGAATTTAATGACATAGGGGTAATTTTAACAATTATAAATAAAAAGCAAATAAACCCCAATTGAATTAATGAAGCCACATTTTTTAAAAGAAATTACTTTTGTCTTGCGGAATCTAAGATGGGGTAAGCTCTTTATCATTTAAGTTTTAATTTTTAGAGGGTAGTTATTGGTGATATTGATAGTCGATTACAAAATGGCATTCGTCAATATTTTGGATTATTCTTTAATTTATAAACATACAACAAAAATATAACGCGTTTTTAATATTGGTTAGATTATAGCTATTTACGCAAACACTATTTAATAAATAGACTTTTTATGATTATCTTCGAATGGTAAAATTCCAATTTTTTTTTACAAAACAATAAAGGTGTTAATAGAATTTAATGAAATATGGGTAAATTTTCACAAGGCACCAAAATTTATTGAAAAAATATGTTCCGTATACAGCATCGAAAATCTGTCTTCTTTTTAAAAAAACAGAGGTGTGGTGATTATTCTTGATGATGTAATAAACTTTTGACCTGTAGACTTATTTATTATATTATACATGTAATCGGATTAGCTCTTTGATAAAATTATATTAAACATAATTTTTATCTTTTTAATAAATATAATGAGTTACCTCAATTATTTTGAAAAAAGTTTTTGTAGCTTTACAAATTTACTCATGCCTCAAATGTTAAAGTTTTGGCTAAATATATTGTAGCTTAAAATACTACGTTTTGATTTATTTCTTAGCACCTTTTACATCGCAGAAGTATTTTACTAAGTTTGCCATTTTATATTTTAAATAACAAAGGTTCTTAAAAGCAATGGCCTTTCCTAGTCTCTCTTTCTAGCTTGAATACTATTCAAGCAAAGACAATATATTTTACTGGCCTTACATTAAAAAGTTATTTTCTTCAAGTCTAAAGTTTGTTTCACCTTTTAAGTTTCTACAGGTTCAGCCCTAGAAAGTACTTCGTAAATCTTAATAATTAAATCTTCTACTTCTCTGCGGCCATTGACTTCTTCAATACTTCTCTTTCGGTTCAAAGAAATTCACTCTACAGTCTTCTTAATAATTATTTATTAAATGCATGCTTCTTTTTGGAAATCCATTTCTATTTCATTTTCGTATTTCTTGTTAAAGAAGTAATAAACTTGCGCCAGGTCATCACATATGGTATAATTTTTACTTTTTATTTAAATATAAATAACAAATTATTAAAATTGTTTTTTTTGAGGCAAATGTAGGTATTTATTTAAGTATATTTTATATATCCGACTTTAAATATTAAACCGCATATCCTCGATTTATCATTTATAATTAAATTAATAAATCTTGTTTGGCGATCTCTACATCACATAAAGTCACTTATGTTGTTTTTTTAACATGTATAAACAAACTTGGCCTTCTGTGTTGTTTTTTTCTGCCTTAATTTTAGTTTTATCTCCAACTTCAATATTCTCGTTTAACTACAACTGCTTAAACTCAGTGAAATATCAGTTTCTTAGAAATTTCTACTCCTAATTTATTGAATAATTATAAATATTTAGATATAAGTGTTACTACTTAAAATATTTATTGACATTAGGGGTATTATTCTTGACCGATTATAATTATTAGTTTTTTATTTTTTATTCTTTTGAAGTAGTGGCGTAAAATTTTGCCAAATTTAGTTCCAGTTGGACATATATATTATACTTAAATAAATACCCATGTTTACCTCAAACTCTTACTGTTCCTAAAAAATTTACTTTTTCTTATTTCTTGAAATGTGGATATTACATCTTTCCACTAATTAAATTGGTTCCCAACTTGTTTAAAGTAGTTGTCGGCACATCCTTCTTCTATTTAAACAACTAGCTATGCCCTTTTTATCTCTAATTTCATGATCCAACACTCTAAATAGTCTAAAGTGGCAATATTTTCTTTTAATGGCGACTAATAGTCTTTTACCTGTTCTTCACGTAAAATTTTTGTAGCTTACGATAAATTAAATTAATATTTAATTATTAAAATAATTCGGGTGTGAGTAACTGTTTCCCTCCTTTAAATTGCATATTTCTGTTAAGCCGATTCTGCGCTGTTAGCTAACAGGCCTTAATTATTAATGAAATAATTTTAAGTCTTAAATAAGTTGTTAATGTTATAAATAGAATTAATTAAAAAATCCAACTCGTTAATTTAATGGTGGCGCTGTAATATTTCAATGTGATATGGTTTAAGCTTTATTGCCAGCTCTTGTAAATTATCTCCTTTTGACAAATCTTGAATAATTAACTCATGTAATATTATTAATTTAATGGTATTGCTGTTATAATACACTGATACGTATTAAGATTCTTCCTATCTCCTATCTGTCAAACAAATTTTCCTTTTCCTCTTTGCTCCTTAGTATTAATTGATTTTTTATTTTTTAAATTGCACCATGACAATTCAAAGTTATATATTTATACTCACACTTTTATTAATACCATATTACACTTCATTGGGAATCTATTTTTTATATGAGAATCCAACAATAAGACAAATTTCCCTTTGTTTTCTTGCATTTTCCGGTACCGTCACTTTTTTTATTTGCTTAAAACTTTCATCCATTTCAACTATGAAAAGTTTAAAATCTTTAATGTGCTCAAAGCTAATATATGAATCTTATCTAATTTTTAATAAGACAATATCATACAATAACACTCAGTTACATGCATTTTTCGTTGTAGCTTGTACTTTAAATATAATAAGGAGTTTATGTACGGAAATGTTTGTGAGTTGTTTTAATTATAAAAAAAAATTACCTTTTTTTAATGATACGATAATATTAGAAAAGTATTTTTATAGAATATTTACAGGGGAAGAAATATATAATTACAAACTGTATTTTCAAAATACACCAGATTATGATGCAAAAACACTTTTTAGTACTATTTGTGATAGTGCCGAATTAAATAAACAATCTGGAAAATTTTGGGAATTATTTAATGAAAAGGGATCATTTAATTATTCTATAAAAAAAAGATATTTTGATGCTTTAACAATATCAGCTAAAATAACTAAAAAAAGCTTAGGTAGATTTTCTAAAGATTCCGGCAAAATTTTACGAATTTTAACAGGAGGAAATAAAGATGAGTTGGGATTTCAAGAATTTTGCGAGATAGTAAAGCAATTCAATTTGGAAAGATCAAATTATTTAAATTTTGTTGTTGAAAGTTTAAATGTTATTTCAATATTAACAAGAATACTTTGGTTTTTATATTTCAAAGCAATATTCATTGTATCGATTCACTTGTTTGGTAGGGGTGATCTGTTTAAACTTGTTATTTATCCTTTAATTATATTTTTGATTCAGGCATCTTTTAATACAATCAATTCTTTTCTATTTTTAATTCGTATGCATCCATATGATATAGGGGATAGATTACTTATCAGTGAATTTAATATTGAAGAAGATCTTATTGTAAGATCTATAGGACTTGCATCAACTACATTTAAACGATGGAATAATGAAATTGTTATTTTTAACAATAAAATCCTCCAAAGAAAAGTAATTAAAAACTTGATTAGATTTAAGAAACATTCTTGGTCATTAAAAGGATTCGAGCAAACGAACGAAATTGCCCCTACTAGTTAATAAATAGGTGCCTTAAAATCTTTTTACAAACATTTATTACATAAAATTAGTTTCGTGGGTGTTTCATTCTTATATTTAATATTGTTATATGCGACTTATTTGAAATTGGTGGGGGGTTTTTTTAAAAAAAGGGTTCTGTGAGTGTTTCATTTTTACGTTTAATGTAATTATATCAAGACTTTGGGCTTTGACTCAATAAAAGAGAAGCACAAAAATTCCTTTTAAGGATTTAATATACTTTAAATTGTACTTTTTTTTATCTAAACAAATTGTAACATGATTTGTCTTGTATTTTACTTTTCTTAAAATTAATTTCTTTTGGCTTTTTAAAATTTGAAACCCCAAAATCCCATGGAAAATGGAGAACAAAAATGTAACAAAAAATTCTGAGAATCACGTTAAACAACACGAAATCCCCCATAAACAAAGATCAAGCAGAGAATTCCGCGGAAGGTCGAAATTAAGAAGATCTAGGGGTGTTTTTTATGTTTTAAAACTCTGTCTTATCTTTAATTTGTTATTAATTATCCTTTTGACCCTTGGGCGTTAATATCTGAGCACTCTCAAATTAAAAAATTAGTTCCGCCTTAGTTTAATCGCTTTCAGTCAGTAAGTAGAGGTGCCCGGTTTAAATAAAACACCTTTTATTTAATATTTCTCAAGTCTTTTTCCAATATTAACATTCGTTGTTAAAGTTTCTAATCTTTTTTGCTCAAGCCTATTTTTAATTTTTCTAATTTTAAATTATTAAAATTATATTTAATTTTTATTTGTAATTATTTATTTAAGGTTTATAATAACGTTATCTTTCATTTTTAAGTATCGCGGGTTACTTCTGTTCAACCCCTTTTGCTTTTACCATCGTCACTTTACAGCCTCTTCTTTAAAAAGAAATACAAAGAAAGTCTTCTTGTGAACTATTGTTTTGATGTATCTTTCAAATTTAAGCCGGCTTCCTTTTTCATTCCTGCACTCATGTAAAATGGCGTAAATAAGACTTCTTAGTTCATTATGTGGTTTTATATAAAATGAAGGTTCCAATTTCATAAATTTATTCTCATCTCTTTAACTCAAAAACGAAGATCTACCAAACGATTATGGAAGTGTAATTGTAATCCTCTAGGGCCTATCTATCATTGTATAACTTTAAAAGAGTAGGGGTTTTTAGTTTTGCTCCTTTTTAATTATTGATCTCTGTGTAGAAGGTAGAAATTTTTTTAATTCCCATTGCAGTAATAGAAAAACAAGAGTTTGGGGTAAACATGGGTATTTATTAAAGTAAATTATATATTTAACAACTAAAAATTAAAAAACAGGTAAAATTATTTTTATTTAAGGAGATTTTGCAATATAAATCCGTAAGATGAAATTAGAACCCAAAAATAGAAATTTGGGTTTTTAATAATAGAAAATGTAGGTTGCGCCAACTCTTTTGCAAAATTTAAAAAGCCTTTAGGGCATTCTGTGAATGTTGAAATTGCAATTAAAATTATCAAAGCTCCAATAAAAGACAGGCATATCGAGAGGATATAAATACCAGCACTCTCAAATAAAAAATATGCAACTATTATTAAAGCAATAGATACAACATAATTTACTCCAGGGATTGTTTGTGCTTCGTTCACAAATATTTTCTGAAGTTCTTCTTGTAGTTTGTAAAACACTATGATTACACCTAAAGATTTCCCAAAATTTTTAAAATAAATAGAAATCGCAGTAATAATTACAGATAAAATAAATATTCCTATAGAAATATTGCTTTTTTGATTTAAAAATTTTTGAAATGTGCTTGGTAAATTTTTGCCTACTACAGAGTTGAATATTTTAAAAAGTTGGAGCCAATAAATTCAACACCCTCTTTAATTTTGACAGCATTTGTGATAAATTTACCAATGAAATCGTAAACTATGGTGCAAAAAACTATGCTTAAACAAATTGTTTTGAATTTACGTCCAAAAAAACAAAATAAAAGACCAGCCCCAAACGTTGCTACTGCCAAACTACTTTTTGGGTCACTGATGATTTCCAAAAATGTGCCGCTAGTTGGGAATTCTGCGAAAATTTTCCCAACTTGATCGATGGAATTTTCTGCTTTTTTTTGGATGTCTTGCTTCTCCATAAATAAGGGCTGCAGAAATTATAAAATGCAAAGACAAAAAAACAAAAAGTAAGAGGCATCCTTATTTGACAACAAGTAATACATAAATTAAATTAGAGTATCAAATTCTGTTAAAAAAGATTTTAACTCAATATAATAGCCTGGAAAATAAAAAATTTTACAGTTTGCTTTGAGTAGCCACAACAAATTAAAAGTTTTTTACAAATTTTCGAATAAAACTAAGCAGGCTAGCACCGAAGAAATACTAGTTTATAATACATTAAATTATATTTTAGTTATGGTTTAGCCTTGTAAGATATTAAGTAAGAGTTTGAGGTAAACATGGGGGTTTATTTAAGTATAAATATATATCCAACTCCCCCATCAAAGCAAACTCTTACTGAGCTATGTTAATTGCTTTTAGATCGGTGTGATTAATTTTAAATTGGTTCCCTGATTCATGTCTAACGATATAAGAATCGTTTCCTACGTCATGTGTCACTACTCCTCTTTCTTGAAATCTGTCATACGATTTCCTTTTGTCTTCAAATTTTCCTTATTGGCAATTCTTACTTGCTGCCCTACAATAAATTTTTCATTCTTCTTCATATTTTTTCATAGTTTTATTTATCTTTTCATGTATCTTTCGTTTCCTTTCATTGCTTCTTCAGATTTCATTCCAATTCCTGAATGTAGCGTATTGTTGTAAGCATTCTCAATCATATTAAGCCTTTCTTCAATATTCTTATTTAACTCTTTACTTTTCGCCAATCCATCCCTGATGGTTCTTATTGCTCTTTCCACTCTTCCGTTTGATTGATGCTTCTCCACACTTGTCAAATGCTGCACTATGTTCAGATCTGTGCAGAAATTTAAAAATTCTTTCGCCACAAATTCTTTTGCATTATCTGTATTTAATTCTTTTGGCGTCCCTACTTCTTTAAATATGCTTCTCAAAGCCATTAAAATATCTTTCGTCGTTCTCGACTTTAACACTTTTATTTTCATCTTCCTTGTATAGTAATCTATAAATACAAGTACTGTACTATCTTCTTCACTTATTTTCATAATGTCTATTGCTGTTTTTTCCAATGGTTCTGATGTATTTACCAATTCTCATCCTCCTCCCAATTTTCGACTATTCTTACAACATATTTCACATGAGCTGATTTACTTTTGGCCACTTGAATTGTTTTTCTAATTCATATTTAACTGGAATTGATCCTCTATGGATCAATTTTTCATGTATGTTCCTAATTTTTTTTAATTTTATTTTCCTCGTTCATTTCATCTTGTTTTTCATATATCCCACTTGGCGCGCCTGCTGTAATTACTGTTTCTCCTTTCTTATAAGTTATATCAAAGTCACAATCTTGTATTCTTTCAATCCAACTACACATTCTTTTGTTCCCAAAATCTCCTTTTTGTTTAGTCGCCTCTAATGCGATGTGAACGGTAATTAAACTGGCGCTTTGTTCTAATTATACTTCAATTCTTTAAATAATACTTTGTTCTACCCTTCTTTGTCCTGGTAAGCATACTCTTTTCCTTTCTAGTATATTAATTTCACAAACGCTCAGCTTACGTAGATCTCTAATTTTTAGATCATTATTTGTAGCTTGAGAGTATCGTTTTATTATTTTTTGTAACAATTCACTTTCTTCTTTATTTACTTTGTCCATGCCTTCTACTTAGTTGTAAGGCAATATTTATTTTTCTAGCTTTTTATTAATGATCCATGCTGTGCTTCTTTTTCTCATTCAGCAATATTTTCTTCTTTTGTTTTCACTTCTTTATGATCCATACCTATGTTTTTGGCAGGTAATACCTCCTATTCTTTTGATTTTCTATTGCTCTTTTCTTTCTATTCATTTTTTCAACAATCTTCTTAAGCCAAATCCAGTGTGGCATAGTTTTAGGTCTTCATTTCCTTCATTCGCCCCACCAATTATTGGGGATGCCATATTTTCGCAGTCTACCCCCAGCAATGCTTCTACTAATAGTAGATTTAATCGATTGTACCATCCTAAAACAAATTCTCCATGTTAAAGCTGTTTGTAAGTTCTAATATTGATCTCTACTGAACTAAATACTATTATTTTATTCCATAGCAGATTTTCTTTCAAAACTTCTATAAACAAGCGAATTACAGAATCTGAAGACCCCCGGATAAACCGATTAATTTGTTTAAAGCCTCCTTTAATCTTTCGTGATTTCATAAAGCTTGCTGCTTTCCAAAGTTCTGCTAGGGCGGATTTAACTCCTTTTCAGCGTGCTCTCGTATCAGACTTAAAAAAAGTTTGAAATAAATATAGGTATTTATTTAAGCATATTATATATATTAAATGTTTTAAAAAAAATTGGTGCTTAAAATATTTATTTAAGTTTATTATCGTCCTCATTTAAGCAATCTTTCACCAAAAGAGAAATTTTTGTTAATAATTCTTCCGCAAAAGGATACCAATTATTGGAAAAAACAAGATTTTCTGCTGTTGTTTTGTAGGATTTAAGGTCCTTTATACAATAGGCACGCTTTGAATCAGAATAACAAAACTTTAACAATTCGTAAGCAGTTTTGTCAAAATTTAAAAAATAATGTGCGTGTAGATTCTTAGAATTTGTTAAAGCATCCGATATGCTGTTTTTAAGGTTACTTATTAAAACTTCATTATCTAAATCTAAGCCCGAAACCCCTGAAGAAAAATTAATTGTACTGGTCAATACAATCATTATATGTACTAAAATACTATTCGGCGTTTTATCTATTCGGAAAAGTGAAGAATTCAAAGAAATAAAGTCCTTTTTATACGTGATCGATGTTATATAAAGCATCCAATCAATTACCCAGCTAAATAGAGAATGGTGTTCTAAAGCAGGATTGTAATTATAATGTATCAAATCCGAACAATATAATGCAGGTGGGCATTTTAAATATTTTTTATATTCTATTTGCAAATTTTTATCGAAATAATTAGAAATATTAAAAAGTGATTGAAACACATGAAGTAATAAATCAGATTCATCGGAATGTGAATTAGATGTTCCGATTAACATTTTAAGATAATCAAACAAATCTTTAAATTTAAAACTTGCCTGCTTTTTTCTATCCACAACTTCCTTATTTGCCCGGCGTATCCTTTGAATTACATCCCTAATACCATCTAGTTTTTTAGAGTATATTTTTTCATTATCGAGTTCATGATTATTGGCAATTAAAAAATTGCTAATTTGTAATTCAAGTTGGTTTGGTACGTTTTCTTTTTTTTCGTAATTTCGCATGCTGGAATTATAAAGTATATCCGGCTGTGATTTAAAATAGTTTAGAGAATGTTTTATAAAAATACTAAAATCTTTTGGGTAGCATTTTTGAGGAAATCGTTTTTTTTGCACATTCCTTGAATTCTTCTCCTGGTTGCTCTTATTATAAACAATGAAAAAAGATGATGTAAACTGACTCTATAATAAATTAAATTCTTAATAAGGTCTGTTAATAAATGCACAAATTCATTCCTAGTTTGAATAATTACATAATCTATTTGGTCATTATTATTAGAGTTTAAAACTTTTTCATTTTTTGATGTAATAACTTTGTGAACTAAGGATTGTAATTTTTCAGGAAAAATTTGTGTTTTAGATGTGCTGGGTTGTGCGCATTCATCAGCATCTCTTTTAAAACGTTTGTTCTGGATCTTAACTTTATCGACGTAAGAGTATTTAACTTTTTTTGGCTGAATAGAAGCTTCAGTAATTAAATTAAAATTGGATTTTGTCAACTCTGAGCTTGTATTAATATCATGATTGGTTTTATTGCCAATGTCATAGATTTTTGCCGGGCTAAATGAAGGAAACGGAGTTTCATTTTCAGCGTAATCAGGAAAGGTTATAAGATGAGTAGTTGCACCAGTATTACTACTACTACTTATATTTTCCCCGAGGAAATCTGATACAGTTATAATATCCGAACCAATACCATGGTAAAGAAAATTCTCATTGTTGGCCTCTAAAGCAACCATATCTTCGACATCAGGGAAAACAGGGTCTAATTTAGGCGGGTTTGTACACCTAAGATACGTTAATTTATCATGCACTTCTTGTTTATTAGAAGATGTTATTGAGTAAAAATTCAAAAAAATATTACACATATGTACACCCATTTCTTAGGGGTTATTTATTTAAATAAGCTTTTAAGTTAAGGAAAGGGTTAATAAAAGAAAGGGGTACAATTAGAAAACAGCGGTATTATTAAGAAAAGACAATACTGTTGTTTGAGAATGTTTAAATAAATATGCCGGCTAAGGATATTTATATGCAACTTGTATCATCACATTTTATTAACAATAAAGAAAAAAGATGGGATTAAAAGTTTCCAATAAACAAAATCCCAAATTTCCGGTATATTAGATTTTTCTTGCTCTAAAGCAGAAACTTTGCAATAAAATTGTGAAACAAATGCCCATGAATGGTTTTGGTTGAATTATTTCCATTTAAGCTAATATTATTTAATAAATACCCTTGTTATGATTATCATCGACTATTAATAGCTTTTAAACAATGGTTTAAATTGTTTCTTAAAAACCCCGCACACCATTCAGTTTGTTGCCTAATCTGAAGCAACAGGAATATGAAACTTTCACAATTATAAGGTTTTCATACACCTTGCCGTTGCCTTGAGTTAGCGGTTTACTTTAATTTTATTGGGTGTAGCTTTAAGAAATAGCCAAAAAATTGATTAAAGAGTCATTAGGTGTATTTCTATTAGAAGAAAACGAAGGAAATTGTAACAGTGCACATTTAACACTTCTGCCAGTCTACACAATAAACAAATGTATGAAAATATAGTTTTTATGCTTTTGCTATTTATATTCCTTTCTAATTTTAATATATTAAAACAAAATTTTCTTGTATTTTAAGACATTATCAATACCTTGTTGCTTATCAGATATCTTATCTAATTTTTTGTATTCTGCCGTGAAAACAGCAAGCTATAAGATAAAAATAAACGGCTTTGGGATTCATATTTTAGGAGTTTCAATTTAATTAGAAATTTCTCCACTTTTAAATTATTTTAGAAATTAGTGATTGCTAAATGGAATTCCAGTCATGTTTTTCAAGATTTTATTTTTTTTTAATGGTATAATTATTTTAGAAATTAGTGATTGCTAAATGGAATTCCAGTCATGTTTTTCAAGATTTTATTTTATTTTAATGGTATATTTGCTTAATTAAAAAAAATATTTTAATTTACTTAAAGTTTAATAAATATAATACATTTGATTAAATAACCATGTTTACCTCGAACATTTACTTAATGTAACTCAGTAATTTTGGCACTAAATAGGGATTCCCTTTGTGGATTGGCTCTGCTATCTTCAAAATTACTTCTCCAATGTTTTTTAATGTCCTTTTTTTTATCTTTCCAATTGCTACACTATTGTATTTTATGTCATCTTCTCAGCCTGCTCATAAATTTTTTATGTTATAAAAAATACAGTCACAATCAAAACATTTACAGCGATCAAAAAAAAGTAGCATTTAAGATCAGAATATTTTGCCAACTTTAAATTAAATAAATACCTCTCTCCATGAATATTGCTATATAAAGCAATATTGTTTATTTAATACCTTTATAAACTCAGGTTTCCAGCAATAAATGTTCACATATTTTTTTTTAAAAAAAGATTTAAGAAGTTTTTTTAATTTTAGTAACTAGAAAAGCTACTTATATTTTCGAACCAATGATCTTTATTATCTTCATCATCAAAAGCAAAGTAATATATGCTGGTGGGTTTAAAGAAAAGCAGAGTCTATATGGATGTGAAAGCCAAGACCATGAATAGTCGAACTTTTTAAAAGCTAAGGCTTTTCTAATATTACAGTCATCATGCTCTAAGCCTATCAAACTCTTTTCTAAAAAAAAGAACTCCCCAGTATTTTTTCTCCCCAAAACAGGATAATTAGTTTTATTGTTTATAAAAATAATCTTCCGAATGCATGCCACCATTTCTTCTAATAACCCGTAAAACACAATTATCCGGAAGAAATTCCACAGGAGTTGGAACAAAGCCGGATGAGGATTCTAAAGTTTAAGGATCAGTTTTTGAGAAACAAAAGAAATTCGTTGAAGTTCTGCATAGGACATATTTTCAATCTCTTGGGCTTTTAACTTACCCAATCGTCACTTAATGCTTTTTTAGCTATGCTGACTACTGTGCCTTCTTCACTAAATGTTTCGTCATCTGTAAGTTCATCATTTATTGTTTGTTTCGAGGGATAGAGATGCTATAGGGGCCCCCAGAGTTTTGTAGGAAACTTCTTTTTTGCTGTAGGCAACCACTTTTCAATAAATCCGATTTTTTTTTATTGTTTGTTTCTAAATCATTGATTTCGCAAGCATTGCTCTGTTATCTTCACCTTCAATTTGTTTCGTTGCAGCTATTCCTCTTGTATTTTTTTAGTTGAGACTTCTTCATTTGTAACCACATTTTCAATTTCAGTTTCATCAATAATAGTCGTGTCTTCTACTTCCAAAGTTCCTGTTTCTAAAATCGGCTGAAATCTACAGTCGGAATAGATAGTGGTTGTATTCCATCCAAATTATCTGCTACTATGATTAGATTGCCCTCTTCTTTATTTAAAATTAGATATATATATTATTGTTAATAGAATTTAATGACATAGGGGTAACTTTAACAATTATACTTAAATAAATACCCATATTTACCTTAAACTCTTACTTTTAATAGACTAACAAATTAATATGCCCGCCATTAAAGTCAAAACCCATGAAAAAATCTGACAATTATAACCCTTCCTAGCCAATCTTTATAATTAAAATACGGGGTTAACATTCAACCATTCGAAACTCCAAGAATCACTTTCTCCCAACCCCTGAAATTAAAATGGCATTTTAGCCCCCATTAAACATCCAACCAATTGCAATTTTTAAGAAACCCTTTCTCCCAACCCCTGAAATTAAAATACAATTTAAACCCCCATTAAACTTTCAACCAATCGCAACTCCAAGCAGTCCGCCTTACCTTACCTTAAAATCTCCAATAATTCATAAATCTACCCCTTTCAATATCCATTTATTCCCCTTCTTTCTCATAATTTGATGCTATTCCCCTTTGCCCTTCATGTATTTCCATATCATTTTCTCCATTATTAAATAAAACTCCTTTGTATTCCCGTTTTAACATAATTTCTGTAGCTTTCGTTCCTAACATCAATTTATTTCGTGTAGTTTCACTACCAAAATCTTTAACTGTTTCGTCCCCCTTATCATTAAACAAGTCACTATTTAAATCACCAACTAAATTACTATCTAGTTCACCATCCATACGATCGCCTAAATTTTTAATTAGCCCGATACTGACCAACTCCTCTCTACATAATTTTTTCCCTTTTTTATTATAAACATTCTTCCCAGTCACTTCCTCTTTTATTAAATTTCTATCATAAGAATCAGTCCACCTATCATTTAAATAACAATTTACAGCAAAAGGTGTCAATACAGGGATGTGTAACTTAAAATCGATTTCAAATAAAGGGCAATCTACTAGAACTAAACAATCTAAATTATCAATAGCAATTAACCTTTCATAACTGATATCTTTTAAAAATATTTTATAAGCTTTAGATATTTTGTTAATTTTATTAATTAAAAGATTAACAATTCCTTCATATAATTTTGAAGTAAAAATAACACCAATCATTTTCTTGTTTTTAAATTTAGAACCTAAAATATTTTCTTTCATTAAATGGTTAACTCTGGTAGTTTTAATTAAAGAAACGGAAGAAGAAGTGACATTTTCATAATTTTTAGAATAAAAATTTAAAACGAGTTGATTATTAGAAATGAGAAGAATAGGAAGATTTGTATTAGACGAGGGTTCAATTGGCTCAGTTCTAGTATTTAAGGATTTACTGTGGGAATCTACACGAGTACTGTGTAAATCTTCTGACGACTTGTTATTAGATTCATCTATACCATATGCCCTATTCCTTGTCATATCACTAGACAAACCACTACTTAATCTGCTCTCTTGCCCGCCATTCGCCAATACACTCTCTGATGTATCACTAATTGATCTGCTCCCTTGCCCGCCATTCGCCAATACACTCTCTGATGTATCACTAATTGATCTGCTCCCTTGCCCGCCATTCGCCAATACACTCTCTGATGTATCACTAATTGATCTGCTCCTTGCCCGCCATTCGCCAATACACTCTCTGATGTATCACTACTTAATCTGCTCCCTTGCCCGCCATTCGCCAATACACTCTCTGATGTATCACTACTTAATCTGCTCCCTTGCCCGCCATTCGCCAATACACTCTCTGATGTATCACTACTTAATCTGCTCCCTTGCCCGCCATTCGCCAATACACTCTCTGATGTATCACTAATTGATCTGCTCCCTTTCACATCACCCTCTTTTCCATTCCTAATAACAGGCTTATAAATAGAATCAAATATCACGACACCCTCCGCTCTATTTAAATTAACATCGATTTCAATTTTGTATTGAATAGCATTTTTAAACGGGTGTAAAGGACATTC
>NW_027518552.1:0-21972 GCF_051622035.1 Arctopsyche grandis
TTAAAGTTACCTCTATGTCATTAAATTCTATTTACACCAATAAAAAAAAACAGAAAACTTGTAAGAAAAGAATGCCATGAGAAACATTAAAGGGCAACAAATAGACAAAATATATTGTAAAATTTGTAGGTAAATTTCAATTTCTCTTTGTTTTGTCAAGGTCATGGGGAATAAAGTTTTAATTATTTGAAAGCGTTGGGATTGATTTTAATTTAGTTTTTTTGGATTTTAATTTTAATTTTTTTATGGATAATAAAATTGATGTAAAGAGCGCCAATTTAAGAATCGGTTTATTTGCTGACGCTTATAAATGTTGTTATATTTTAAAAATTAATTTTTGCAAAAAAATTAACATTTATAAACACTTTCTTTAAAAACAATTATTATGAACAATGTGGAATGGGTTAATATAACAATTACCATAGTTAAAATTATATAAATTTGAAATATCTGTTGTGTAATCCTCTAGAAATTTAACTTAAATAAATAACCCTCAATGTCTAATAAGTCTTCAGTTATTAACTTAATACTGTCTGGGAATAATGATGTTTTATTAATAATCAATCTCAAAAAATTAAAGCTCTTTGTATTAGAATGATTTTAGTTTTGGTGATAATCTATTGTTTTAAATTTCCTTGCTTAACAACAGAATTAAACCTATTTGTTAATAATATGATTTTAATTAAAAACAATTAATTCACTTATACTAATTGAAATTCTTTGTGTTTAACATTTTTATAGGTGGTTAGCGATTAATTATACTTTAAAGAATAATTTGACAATATTAAAATATGTTAAAGATAAATTGCACTATAAATCAAACTAAAGAAAACCTACAACAATCTACTGTTATTTATAGAGGGCTTATTCTATTGTTTACTAAAAAACAAATTTATTGTTGAAATAATCGTATCGCCACTACAAAAAAACTAACTTGAGAACATTCTACATTGCTGATAGAAAGCACTTGAAACTTTCAGAGTTACAAACCCACTAAACCCTTATTACTTTGTATACTTGGTGTTAAATCTATAGGTTATTTCCGAAAATTGCTGCAAATAATGCAGATTCATTTAGTATCATTTATAATAGATACCTAGCTAAGCTGGGTATCACAAAACGAGGTTTTCAGGTAAAATATATCAGAATTATTGAAAAAGTAAGTTAAAACAAAGTCCTTTTCCCTTATACAATCTGGATCGGCGAGCAAATGTATAATTGCCTTATAAATGAGTGTAATTGACAATTTTCTAGAAAAAGGTTAATTAATTATTTTTTAAGATCTTTTTTAGTTAATTATGTAAAAATAATTATTTTAGACGAAGATAATCATAACAAGTCTATTTATTAAATTGCTAAAATCTTGCCGTTTTAATTAAAAAATACGGGAATAGATAATTAACTTTCTAAAAATTAATAAGTTTACTTTTAAAAAAACGACTTCAACAAAGGAAATATATTTATTTTAGTCTTGAATAAGTTTAATTAGTTTACATTTTATAGTTAAGGTCAATGGAACATTTAGTTCTAAGGCGAGTCGACTTTCGACAAGAGGTATTGATAGCTATAAGACTGTGTAGAGTTGTAGGGGTAACCAGATTTTTGCTGCATTTGTACTACTTTCAATAAATACCATTTTTTTTAGTTTACATTTTATATAGTTTATAAAAAAAACCAAATTATCCTTTTGGCAAAAACTGCAGCACCTGTCGTTCCCGAGAGATCTCTCATCTCAGTACTTGAAACAGGCTCGCATTGACTTAACTTCGGAGTTCGGATGGGTTCCGGTGCTTTCCAATGGATATGGCCGCAGATATTAAATAAAAACTACTGTAATTTAAACAAATTTCTAATACTATCTATATGATTTTACAAATTATTATACTTGTTACTACTTAAAATATTTATTGACATTAGGGGTATTAATATTGACCGATTATAACAATACTTATTTTTGGAAAAAATATTGTTGAAAATGAAAGTTTGTTCTATATGTTATTTAAAGGTGGTAAAACAGGACAAAACTTCTTAAATCAATCTGTTTAAACTTGTAATAATATATATATACAAAAAAACAAATTTTACATTTATGATTTTCAAATATTTAAAATAAAAAAACATTGAGATAAAAAATTAATAAATGGCCATTTTATGATTATCATCGTCTGTAATTACAAATTAACTCTTTGAGTTATTGCATTTTTTAAATTATACTTTTGTTAAGAGTGTATATCTTAATAAAAATATTGTAGAATTTCAACGTTTTAAGATTTCACTACAAAACCTGTGAGGATTGACCAAATTAAACCTTGTTGAGTCTCTTATGGTGTCTTTATTTATTTTTAAAGCGTTTTAATTAAATATTTAAAAAAATTATACGTGTGTTGCGATTATCAAGTAAAATGTATTATTGTAACTGTCTTGTGCCATCGAGAAGTCTTAAGCCCTTTATTAAAAGTAAGAGTTTGAGGTGAACATGGGTATTTATTTAAGTATGCTGACGGCGTTGGGCTAGTGGTCGGCTTGCTGATTCACTCCCGAACTGCCCGGGTTCGAGCCTCGCATTGGTAGGTAAAAGAACGAGAACCGGGACGCCGTCACAAAAGTGGGCGCTAGTCGTAATAACCCCACTATAAAAAGACTAGCTTCAGGCCGTGATCGGGCCTCGTAAAAACAACCGATCTCCTTGGGTAGTGGCGGCAACAATAACTCCCATGGCAGTAGAAAGCCTGCGTAAGCATAGCGCAGGGGTCTGTAGAGATCCCAAGACAGTATGGTACTGTCTCTAATTATAACGCCAGCTCAGGGTCAATGGGACACTTAGTCCTAAGGCTAGCCGACCGTCGGCAGAGGGATTAAGCTGGCATAAGGGCCGTGGGGGGTTTACGCAGCAATGCGGTTCCCCGACCGGATTACAGAGAAACACACGAAGAAAACTAACAAAGTATTAACAACTACAGCTTAAATAAATCCGAACATTTTTTTTTTTATTTAAGTATGCTATATATATCCAACTTAATTAAAGTAAGAGTTTGAGTTAAACATGGGTTTCTATTTAAGAGTATAATATAAATATCCAACTTTTAATAAGTAGTGGCAGATATTTATTGTTGAAACTATATTAAAAAGACACATATATATAATATTAAAAACACGCGTTTACCACAAACTCTTTATTAAAATAAAAGTATTTAATATTTTAAAAATTAATTTCCTGACATAATTTCTATGTAGAAGTAGTTGGAGCAAGAACTTTTTTATCGGCAACAGATTTAACTTCGCGAAGAGTCTTTAGTGTTTCTATGAGAAGTTTTTTTCTTGCATTAAAAACATCACCTTTAACTTGTGAACTATGTCCTGTGACACTGTTAATTGTTTTTTTATCTTCACAAGCAATTTTATTTAGAGCATCAAACAAAGACACCTGATTGTCTTGCAAAGCAATATATAATTAAGTAACCTTCGAACAACATCTAGTTCGTTTTTTGCCCAACGAACATTTGATTGGCAGAAATATCTACTTTTTTAGCTGCAAAAGCAGCTAAAGCTTTTGATGCAGCGAAATGGGCTTTTTCCAAACATCCAAGAGTAAAATAAGCAGGACCACTTTTATCGTTTTCACCAGTAACAATTATAATTGGATTTGGGGATTTTGACTTTTCGGCAGATAACTGATTGTGAGTGGTATATGCGTTATTAATTTCTACTTTCGCGTTCTTCAAACGAGGGCAAAAGGATGCGCCGTGCTAGCAACGGCCCTCTCTTTATCATCCTCCTGTTTCTTTCCCTTTGTCGTAAACATACAAATGCATAGAATTGAAGCTTCTAATGAAATCGGTTTGCTCATTGTAGGGATAGTTTATATTTTTTTATTTATTTTATGAAAACAATTAAGCAAGATTGATGTCTAAAAACAAGGGCATAACAAGACATAATATGAGGCGGCACTATATAAATATTTTTTCGTGATTTATCATAACTCTAATCGTCGTTCTAGAAGTATTTATTTTATCAAAAAGCTTAAAAAAGGATTAAAACGTTAAAGGGGAAAAAACGAAATAAGCGATAGCTGTTTGAAGCCAAAAACAATAAAAACATAGAAGAATCGCGATTAATTGCTTGTGTAAACAATAATAAAAATGGATCTGCTATGTATCTTAATCATTTTGCTAAATTTTAGAAAAAAAAGACAGGATGTTGAAGCCAAAGACAATAAAAAATCGGAAGGAAGGGCTTTCATTGTTTGGGTAAACAAGAATATAAACTGCTCGTTAGATATATTAATCATAAAAAAGCTTTTTAAACTGTTCTAAGATCCCAAAGAAAATATTAATTAGCGGAGGTTTTTTAAAATTGTCGAAGAAAGCAATATTTAACACTCTAGATCCAGAATTTGCCCCTTTAATGTGAACAAATCGAACAAGTAAAAAAACCCCAAAAAAGTATTGCAGTTTTTATTTTGTAAAACTAAACAAGAAATATCTTGTGTAAATATGGGGGGCTTTGTTAGAATTCGTAATTATCAGTTGCACTTATATTTGTGAGAGCTTTAAGTTGAGAAGTTAATATGTAAGAGATTTTATGACTTCAACTTGGGAAGTGGAGTGCAAAACAACCCATTTTAGTATTAATATCGATATAGATAATTCTTTACAGCTCTTTATCAAATTCCGCGCAGTTTTAGAAAGTATTAATATAAGAATGGGATACATTCCACGCTAGTTCTGCAGATATTTATACTTTCATTAATTTGCTCAATTGTTTAAAATTTAAGCAAGTTTAAATTATAGAAAGATTATGAGCTGCATTTTTGAAATGCCCCTTGTCTTTTGTTGAACAGTGTTTTAATTAAAAAATCTGGGAAACTACAAGATGAGCTAATATTTACGATAATTTTTATTCAAGATAAATTTGATTAAAAGATCTGAGGATTGAAATGGGTAAAATAATAAATGTTTTTTAAGTTTTTAACTTTATTTTGCTCTAATTGAAACTGTTTAGTAATCCCGTTTAATAAATCGATTTTTATTTTAAAACTCTTGTCTTATAGCATCGAAGATAAGGAAGGCGCTACTCATTTGGTGTATTTAGTGATTTGATTAAAAGAGTTTTTTCCAAAACAACTTGATTAAAAACTTTTTTATAAAGTATATCTTTTTACATAATTTTTAAGAACAATAATAAATTTCCCATCTTATTTTTGACGATATTTTTATTTAAAAACGAAAGGATTTTTTTAACAATAGTATTTAATTATTATAGCAACCAATTTCTGGATTAATGTCATGTTTAGTTGCGTATTTTCTAAAATACTATATTTCCCCACAAATTCCAATATCATCATTCACTTTTATTGCACAAATCATTAACCTGATTTGCAGAATAAATTATATTTTCTGAGGACATGTTAAAACAAATGGCAAAAACAAGAATAGAATTGAGCAAAAAGCTGTGATTTTCTTCTTTTGCGCTACTGTGTTCAACGGAAAGATTATTAGAGTCGCTTAATTCGGCATTAAACTTATCAGCATCTTCGGCAAATTTAAATAACGAAAAAATTGTAAAGTACGAACTTAAGTAAGAATAAACTAGCATTTTAATGCGCCCATTCTCGGAATTTTCACTGAGTATTTTATTACATGCGGTTGCAAATTTCGTGTGCAGCGTTTCCCCCATGTTGTAAAATTCACTAAATTTTTGCATATTATAAATAAAAGGTGTTGATAAATCTTTTTCGTTTTTAAAATTTGTGACTTCTGCAGTTTTAGAAATTTCCTTTTTATCATTGTGCAAAGCTTTTTGGTTAAAAACGAGAATAATAATTTCAAAGCAATCATCTAAGCATTGTTTGATTTTTTTAAAATCAGATTTTAGCTCCTGTTCGCTTTCTTTCGATTTTAATTCAAGACTTACTTGATCAATACAGTATTCCATTTGTTTTACTGACATTTCAATTGTATTTTGGCCGTAACTAGAGCATTTTAGCTTATTTTGATTATACTTATCCTTTAAAATTTGAATACCTGCTTTAATTGTAGTGTTATCAACTTTCAAATTTAAAGTGGCATCAGAAAGCCACAAGTCATTGGCAAGATATGATTCCAGGGAATAAATAACGCCATCTTCAAGAGTTTTCATCTCGATATTAAATGTTGGTTTGATATCTTCGTTTTTATAAACAATTTGTTGGCAATTTAGATATTCTTCTGCTATCGCAAAACCAGTTTCAAATACTTTTTCATTGTAATTTATAAAAAGTTTTTTATATAAATCAAGGCCGGTAAGTAGTGTTCTAACTGGCTTAACTAGCATAAGTTTTGTAAGTTGTAGAAACATGGGTGTGTAATAAAAAAAGATTTAAATAGTAAAAAAACTGTCAAAATAAAGTTTGAAATTATCTTTTATTGAGATTTAAAATTATCTCTATTTTAAAATGATGGAAATAATAAATATCAAATTATTGTAAATGAATTTTTTTATAGTACCTTTTGATGATCATTTCGTAAAATTTATTCTGTCATAACACTTCTTTATCATTTTTTTTATTTGATGTTTTTTATGAAAAAACAATTAAATCAAATAAAATTTGATTTTTGTCAAAACAAGTGTCAAAAATTATTTGTATAAAGCAAACAACAAACGTATAAAAAATGTTTATTAAAGCAATTCATTAATAAATTATTGTTCAGAATTACTAAAATATTTACAAACTTATTTTTTTTTAAAACCAAATCATATTAAAGGATGATAGTTTAGGTAAAATCATATTATACTACTGTTGGTTAGAAACTTCTTATTTAATTTTTCAATATTTTGAATAAAACTCTGGAAAAGGAAACTCTGTCATTGTGATTTTGTTTAAAAAAGGTTTTAATAAAGACATTCTGTCATTGTGATTTGTTTAAAAAAGTATTTGTAAAGACATTCTGTCATTGTGATTTGTTTAAAAAAGTCTGGAAAAGGAAACTCTGTCATTTTGATTTGTTTATAAAAGTATTGATAAAGACATTTTGATTTGTTTAAAGAATATTAGAGGAACCCGAAGTTCAATATACTCACATATTCCACTTTATATTTTACCTTTTTTCATCTTACAAAAGCTTTTGTTGATAAATCTGCAGGATTTTAATTAATTGTTTTCCTACTTTTTTCTAATATACTTGAATCCAATGATAAGCAATTTAAATGTTTGTTAAAATACACGAATCAACAGCAATACAACAATGCTTGAAGTCAATTGTATCTAAAATTTACTTGATCTTAGAATCTAAAAAAGGTATTTATTAACAGTAGTAATCATGCAGTAAAAATCAGATCAACCCTTATAGCTCTCTTTTTCTTGCCGGCAGTCGCCTTGTCCTAAAACTAAATGCCCCATTTATTTTAACTTGGAGTTTTATTAGAGACAGTACCACATTGGCCGATCTTAGAATCCAATTCAATTTGTTGCTCTTTGTTTGCATCTCTAGTTGAACAAGTAAACAAGAACTAGAATCAATTGATTTTAATTTCTTCGTAAATTCCCATAATAATCAATGTTATTACATTAAATCTTATTTTCAAAAACTTGAATCATTTCAAACAAAATTTCTAATAACAAAGCGCCAAATTGATTATCAAACGAGTTAATTTGTTATTTTTTTTAAAACTCAAACTTATAAAAAGTTGAATATATTTATTATTGTTATAATCAGTCAAGATTAATACCCCTAATGTCAGTAAATATTTTAAGTAATAACAATTATACTTAAATAAATACCAGTATTTACCTCAAACTCTTACTTAAAATGCCTTTTTGTAGTTTAACAATTTCAACTAAAACATCTTTTTATTTATATTTTCGGTATACACAATTAGTGCTACTTAAGACTTAATTCCTCCTGTTGTAGGCAATTTTTCAACTCATTAATTTTATGTCTATGCAAATACACAAAATCTTTTCAAAATCATTAGAATTCTGCAAAGCACCCAATTTAAAACGCTCAAGATTTGTCATACAAAATTATGCTTACAAGAAATCCAAAGAAACGATTTTTTGTTTAAAAAACGGTTCACTGCAAGATTTATTGCCGTAATTATGCTATAAATACCTTTTTTTAATTAAATACTCTTATGTGCTCTTTTGGCAAAAAAATTGAAAAAAATTTTATATATGACAATATAATTAATATATAACCTAATTTAAATATAACAGTGGAATTAAACTGATTTATTTGAAACGTGCTTTATATATAGCAGTGTAGAAAAATGATTTGTTATAAATATGGCAAGACATTGCAGATAGAGTTAATTAAGCAGTGGTTAGGGAGATAAAATATATGTTTGCAGAAGTTAAATTTTAAAGCAATATAGTATTATTCAGCATTAGAGTTGTGTTTTAGGTATTAAGTAATAGCTTTGTAGGAAGAACCTGTCTTCTTAAGCCAGCATCACTTTCTGGTGGTTGGATTGTAAAGTCTAAGCCTGGCATTTTACCACAAGGAAAATGACCCTGTCTTCTTAAGCCCAATATCACGTTCTGGTGGTTGGATTGTAAAGTCTAAGCCTGGCATTTTACCACAAGGAAAATGACCCTGTCTTTTTAAGCCCTGCATCACGTTCTGGTGGTTGGATTGGAAAGTCTAAGCCTGGCATTTTACCACAAAGGAACAATGGTTACATGAGCCTTGCCTTTTTTAAAAACTTTGATATTCAATTTTTTAGCTACTGAAGGCACTTCTTTTTCTCTAAATCTAGAACTTTTTTTAAGTTTCAAAAATATTACAAAATGTTATCTTTTATAATTACATAAATGGCGATGAATATAAATATTCGTTTTTTCTAATAAAAAATAAACCCCTTACTCAATGTCATTCCTTTTCCACCCTACAGTCCTTTCTTTACTTTTAAAATTTCAAAAAAAGGAAAAAAAGATATTCTTAGTTTCTTGTGCCATTGAAGATGACGTAAGCTCTTCAATAAAAAAAAACGGATTTATTGAAAAGTGGTTGCCTACATCAAAAAAAGAAGTTTCCTACAAAACTCTGGGGGCCCCTATAGCATCTCTATCCCTCTGCCGACAGTCGGCTAGCCTTAGGACTAAGTGTCCCATTGACCTTGAGCTGGCGTTTAATTATAGACAGTACCATACTGTCTTGTAAGCTCTTCAATAAATAAGTATTTAGTCATTAAGGGTATTTATTTAAATTCTATTAATAGAGGATAACACAACACTTAGAGATATTTTAATTCTAATTTTAGATAACACAATAAAAATTGATACTACTTATCTTGCTAAAATACTCTTCAGTTTTACAAATATATCAATAAGGGAATCCTTTAAGAAAAAAAAACGAGGAAATCTATAGGAAAGAAGCAAGGGAGGCAAATGAATGTGGCACAACAAGGGAAACATTTGAAAACGAAATGAGGGAAGCAATTAAAAGTATCATAAAGAAGTTTTTATAAAAAAGAAAGCTGAAAATATTTATATTTGTTAAAGTTACCCCTATTTCATTAAATTCTATTTATATAACAAGTTTAAAATATAATTAGATTTTTTATTGAATGATAAATTTCACAAAGACAATTGTGATGTATTTTAGCGAATATATCATTGGCTTCGGTTTAAAAATCTAGAAAAAAAGTGTCAACGGCAAAAAATTAATTATTACATCTATTCACTTGTTCTACAAATTTTTTATTACGGCAAGTTTGTGTAGCTTTTCAGCTTAAAAATGTTAAACACTGAAATTTCTGAAAGCTTTCGTTTTTCTACATAAAGAGATTATTAAATTTAAGTTTTTTTTTATTTTGACTTTCATTAAAAAACTTAAATTTAATAATCTCTTTATGTAGAAAACGAAAGCTTTCAGAAATTTCAGTGTTTACATTTTTTAGCTGAAAAAGCTACACAAACTTGCGTAATAAACAAATTTGTAGAACAAGTGAATAGATGTAATAATTAATTTTTTTGCCGTTGACACTTTTTTTATAGATTTTTAAACGAAGCCAATGATATATTCTAATATAGCCGTTATAGTCGAAGATATTTATAACAAGAATATTTATTAAGTAGCTAAAATCTAATTTTAATTGCCAAAATAATTGAAATTTCAAATTCTATTGTAATTCAAAGTTTTGGTTAAAAATATCGAAACTTTGACGGATAAATTGTCTTGTTTTCTTAAAAAATCTAAAGTTTATAAAAAATTGTGATTTCCTTGGTTATTTTTCATGGCATTAACTTGAATTTTTTGTCATGACATTTTCTTGGTTCTTTTGTCATGACATTAACTTGAATTTTTTGTTATGACATTGATTTGATTTTTTTTTTAAATCAATTTTTTTTAATGACATTATAAAAAAAAACATCCGCATTATACCCATAATGCCCGGGAGTGATTCGTTAAAGACTGTACTAACAAGTAGAAGAAAAGGAAAAAAGACAAAATGGATACCTTTTGATCCTGATAATTTACCGATACCAAAATCTGTTGAGAAACAACCAGAAGTTTCGACCCCAGCTAATCTTGGTAGTTAGAAACAAACACCATTACATCACCCCAAAATAATAACCCTTTGAATTTTGGTGATCCTGAACTATATCTCTATGATCCTTTTGAAAAAAAAAGTGTTCTTTACATGCCTCACCAAGAGCAAGTAGACCAGAAAGTAAATGATATCTCTCGTTTCAATTTTTCTAAATAGAAGAGAGATAATATTTGTTTCATTTTTAATTACTTTATTGTGCATAGTCTTTTTTATATTATAAATATAAAACTAAAAAAGAGAGAAAATCTTCATTAGAGCAAAAATACAATAACTTATTAATTGTAGCATCTTTCATAGTTATAATTGTGAATTCTTGTGCTATTCTACTAGGGGAATATTCTACTTCTACAACTTTCGAATTATCAAATATTTATTGTAAAGCATCTTCTATTTTAATTAATTATATTTTCTTAGCAATAAATTATTTTTATTAACTCAAAACAAGTAGCGATTTTAATAATTTATTTTAACTTAAATTTTGTAGTAATGCCACTTTGCTTATTTATTACGGTTGGATTATAGCCATTTAATAAATACCCCTGTTATAATTATCTTCGACTATTACAAATATGAATTGTTGAAATAGTCTTTGTCTTGTGCCATCTAAGATGGCGTAAGCTCTTCATTATTAAAGTATTTAGTCATTAAGGGTATTTATTTAAATTATATTAATAGAGGCTAACACAACAGTCTTAAATAACCCTTAATGTCTAATAGCTCTACAGAGAACAACATGAATAATTAAAGTTTTCCCACAATATAAGAGTTTTGGTGCCAAAAACACATTTTTAATTCAAAAGTAGGATAATTGCAATATAAATTAATAGCCTTAAAACTATAATCCACTATGGCGCAAAACTGCGAGTAGGCAGAGCAAACTTAAAATATACTTTTAACTTTTAAGAAAAAGTAAAACTTGAAGGTGAATCGTAACAGAAGTAAACAAGAACTTAATAGATTCCAGGTGTGAATCGTTAACAAAATAATTTGCAAATTATATGTTGTAAGCAATTTCAACCACCCTTAATTAATTATCTCAACATTTGCACATTTAAAATATTTTGAAAGGCTTTTTATAAAAAATACAATTCATAAAAATTTTGCAATTTTTTTTATTTTGATAGCTGCAACACTATAATATTAAATAATTGGAATAGCAATAAATTCAATGAAACAAATGGGTTTATTGCATCAAAATAATTTCCTATATTTTTGTTTCCGTATTGTGCCTTGAGAAATAGCAATAAATTCAATGAAACAAAATGGGTTTATTGCATCAAAATAATTTCCTATATTTTTGTTTCCGTATTGTGCCATGAGAAATAGCAATAAATTGAATGAAACAAAATGGGTTTATTGCATCAAAATAATTTCCTATATTTTTGTTTCCGTATTGTGCCATGAGGAATAGCACAAGCCCTTTAAATAAATAATTTAAGGGTTAATTTTATAAAAAATTACACAGCAGTTTCATTGTTTTCTTAACAATTAATTTTGGAAAAAAAGAAGTGTTTTAGCATTGCTTTTCAAAATAGGATAGTACTAACGTAATTTATTTAAGGCTAAAGTTAGTTTTACTTTTTTTAAGTTTCCGCTCGTTTTATCTCAAAAAAGGCTTCTACGATCTAAAAGACCAATTCTTTAACTTCCCTGCGGTCATCTTCCTCTTCAATATCTCTTATTCAGTCGAAGGCTTTGCACTTTATGATTTTCTTAAGAACTAGTGATTGGATGTATGGCACAGTCTTGAGATCAGCCACACTTAAATTTTGTTTTTCGTAATTTACACTTCTTAAGTCATCACATATGGTATATTTTCACATTGCTTTTATAATTAAAAGCCAATATTTGGCCATTACTGTTATAATCGGTCAAAATTAATATCCCTAATGTCAATAAATATTTTAAGTAGTAACAAGATTTATTTATCCAAAGATTATTATTTTGAGAAAGAGTTTGAGGTAAACGAGGGTATTTATTTACGTATAATATTCAACTTTTTTTATGTAATAGCAACAAAGCATTCAATTATTGACTTATTTTTGTTTACAGCTCTGATAGCTCAGTTGGTTAGAGCGTCGTGCTAATAACGCGAAGGTCCGGGGTTCGACCCCCCGTCGGAGCATTTTTTTAAAATAAAACAGCTTTTATTGCGTTAATTTAATACGTAACTTTTAAGTGATTAATTTATTTGCCAAGTCTTTGAAAAAACTTTATTTATTTTCAAGACCAAGTTTATTAGTAGTAAATTTTTTTGCAATCACTAAAAACCCATTTTTGTTATCTAAAGATTATTGGGGATTATTTAATACTATTAGCACTGTGATGGTAGTGAAAATGCTAATTTGTAGATGCAAGGGTGTTACAGAGCACTAAAATATAATTTTCAATTTTTTGCAAATAATAAAATTACCTACTCCCTCATGTCATTAAATTCTATTAAGAACAAATATTTTCAGAAAAATTGTTATTCAGCTCTTATAGTGCTTTTTTAAAACTATTTTTAATAACTTCATTTAGAGATCTTCTTTAGAATTCATACTTCTGTTATTAATTGCATTAGTTGTTGTTAAAAGCAATAAATATTTCCCGCAACAATTTAGTTTAAAATATTTTCTTTTTTTAACAGTTGTTACTATTTTTTTGCTTACCTTAAATTACACATAATGCTTTCGCTCCGTTTGAATTTTTTTAAATCGCCTTTGATTATTTTTACCCATGCATTCACAAACTAATAAAATATCTAGTAAAGAGCTTTCAAGGATGTTTCAAACAGAGATCAATTCGGATTACAGTGCAGAAGATATTGAAAATGCTCAAATGATTTATATTACAAGTGGATATTGTTCTATAGAACATTTATGTACCTTCAAATCCACATGTCCTTCTGTTTTAATAGAAACACTCATGCTAATTTATGACAATCTTGAAATTACAGGAATTGCGTATTTTCCATTTTTTATTTTCCAAATTTTTATTTGTAAAGGAGATCTTGATGGTATCTCAATTACTAGACAACTTTGTGAGTTACGCCCTAACTTTTATATTGCTATGTTATATAGAATTTGTAATAAAAAAGAAGATACAAAAACACTTTTATCAAATATTTCTGTTATTTTAAATTTTAAAAGCTGTTTAAAAATCTTTAATCGCAAGGAGCTTTGGGGTTTAGGATGTAAAAGGGCTGGTGTTATTTTACAAAGAGACGAAATGTTTTTAACGGCATGTGCTGAAGATTTTTTGGATATTACCCAGATTAATAAAATTAAAATGGCATATCAACTTAAAGATTGTGATAAGAATGAATTTATGTATGATGATAGAATCATAAATATTAAAAATTACTCTTCTTCAGATTTAGCTATGCTTTTTTTAGATCCAGAGCCTTTTCATTTACCATTTTTCCTACAAAATGTTTTTTCTAAAATTTCAGGATTTTCTCCTGATAATAAACTAGATAAAAACTCGAATTTAGTTCATGTAAATATTTTAAATCAAATTTATGAGCTCATTTATCCTTTAATTTTAGATCAAATTACAAAAACAAATTTTTGTGATTTCATTGTTAATGTCTATCAACAAGACAGAACAAAATTGGTTTTTGATGAAAAAAGCAATTGTTCAGATGCATTTTGTTACACTCTCTGTCACACACTTTTAAAATTCGGTAAGGGAGTCCTTAATAAATCTTTCATTTATAAAATTGATGATAAAAAATTTCCCACGTTTTGCTTTTTTTATATTTCTAGATTAATGGAAATCAGTTTATTAAGATTAATGGGTGATCTTAAGGAAGAATATAACGAAGGTAACACTATTTTGTTATTAAATTTTGAGCATGACGCTATTATGGAATATTTAAATTTTGTTTTTGATCTAATTGAGAAAAGGCGAGACGAGGTTTTTTCACTTCTTGAAAATTTTTACAAGAATTCTATAGATTCTACTGATCAAATCAATGGAATGATGAAAAATATTTCTATAAATGGTAATACAAAAGATTTTTGTAATTTCATTGATGAAAGCTCAGTTATACTTGATTTTAAACATGAAGATTTAAAAGCTAATCGCGTTTCAGAAATAATGTTAGATTTATCTTTTATAAATTGTATTATCTCTATGTACAGTTTTCACACTAGAATAAGAAATGAATTTAATAAGAATATATTGGTTTTAATGAATTATTTATTTGCATATAAAAATACTTTTGCAAATGACTGTCTTTTAATTTTGGTTGGCTCGAATCCAGTACTAAATAAATCTTTGATCTCTAGAATGGTATGCTTGTATTCTTCAAAAGATGAAAATAATTATTATGAATCTAGACATTATATGAATATTATATTGAAAGATTATGATTTTGACATTAATAGGGAGACCATGAGGATGGCCAGTGCTTGTTTAGGAGGCATGGAAGAAAAAATTAGTTTAATTTTTGATTTTATTCAAAAAATTAATGCTTATAAAGTAAAAGGTCTTCAATTAAGCAAAATTTTAGCAGAGTCTTCAGAAGAGTATTTTATAAGTGAAGATGAAGAAAAAATAAAACTTTTACCAACTAGTTTTCTTAATTTTGTTTCTTCAATGAATAGTGCTCAACTTGATCACTTTTTAGCAGAGCGGTTTGATGATTCAAAAATTGTAGAAATTAAAAAAGATATTGAAAGCCAACTGAAATATAGAAATAACGATTTTAAATTTAAATTGTACAAAAAAATTAAAGTTAATGAAATACGAGCTGAGCGAGCCAGTAAAAACCTTAAGGGGAGTGTTAATTACTTGAATAATTTGCTTGTTTTTCTTAAAAGTCATACATATCGCAACAAGAAAATTTTTCTAAACAAACAGATATTTTTTAGATTATTTGCAACTGTAAATTCTGCGTTAAATCTTTTAGTAGGAGATAAAACGAGTAAAGTGAGATTGGCAAATAAAGAATCGTATAACCTGCAACCCTCAGAGATTTTACGTTTTGTTTCAATAATAATTATTAATATGCTGAAAATGAATGAAAAGCTTGTTATTAGTTCAGGTTTAGATCCTAAATTAATTGAAAAAGCAATAGATCTCTGTAAGCGTTTTCATATTTTAAATGAAGAGCAATTGGAAAACTTAAAAATTATTTTTGAAATATTAAAAAATACCAAAATAGAAGAGGAGAAAGGAAACACACCAGGATTAGAAGATATTCCGGATGAATTTTTAGATCCTTTAACTTTTACATTAATGGAAAATCCAATAATTATGAATACATCGAAAACTACCATCGATATGTCGACTTTCAAACAGATTATGTTAAATGATCAGTTGGATCCTTTTAATCGGCTGCCTATCAATGAAAATTTAATATCTGAAGATAAAGAATTAAAAAGAAAATTGTAGAATTTATGAAAGAAAAGGGAATTTATAAATAAATTTTATATTAATTAATATTATGATTAATTTGTTGTATTAAAACCTATTAGAAATTAAAGGTTATTTATTAAAACCAAAAATACTTTTTAAACAATATTCGTAAATTTTAACGAGATTAATTATGGTTTCCAGGGTTAAATAATGATTTATTTACTTAATTTACCTCTTTGTCTTGATTTGGCTTGTGCCATCTTCTCTACCAGTTTTTCTAATTTCTTATTACTATTGTTCTCTTTGGCTTCGCTTAATTTCAAATAAAAACTATCGAAAGTCCTATTTTGTTGCCAAATTACACTAAATATGATTTTTTTTAATAATAAAGTAATTACCGTGCACAATACATCTCCAAATGTAATATTAAAAATTTAAATGTAAATTCCAATGTATTAAATTGCTAATTTACAGATTATATATTAATATGTAATTTTCTAATTATGCTATAACAAGTAAAATTCAGAGTTAAATACCTTTAGGGCCTTTGGCTTAATAATCAAAGGCCTCAAGAAAACAACCATTGAACTGGGATTACTCGTGTTAAAGGCGTATCTACTAGGTGAAAAACTTTAAAGGTTGCTTTTAGGAAATCATGTTGAGAGCTAAATTTCTCCATGGCTGCAGTGGCGGCGAACGCTTCAGCAGAACAGTAATCTCTTTCTTATCTTTAAATACAGCTTAACTCTGTTACCTGCCTGGTATCCAAGAGCTTGAAAAATTCTCATTTGTTCTTCTAGAAGAATAGCGAGTAGTGCTGCACAAAAATAATTATAAAGCTTAATTAAAAAGTGTAGAGTATTTTTTCAAACCAACTAGGGTGAAAACGGCTTGGTTTAGAACATCTACATAAAGAGCTCGAAGCAAGTTTACCCTTCCTTTGTCTATTTGTTTCACCATATCTTCTAGTCGAATTGCTGCAGTTTGAATGTGAAAAGAATAAAGGCTAATGACAGTAAGATTGCTAAGTACGCTCTGATCAAAACACTTTTAAAAATGGTGTTGAAAAGCCAACCTGGGATGCTGGTAATAATGTGCCCAAATATCAGGTGAAATGACTTTATTTTGGAGATTAATTAATATTTTATAACATCTACATTTGTTGAAAATTTGTTGTTCATAACCAAAACTTTTCGGTGTAATCCCCTAACTCTTCATATACCAAACATAAAGTTTTGATTAGCCAACGATCAATAAGGATTTACCTTAAAATGAATAATTTTTAAAAAAAATATTAGCCCAAACACTAATTTAAATACAAATCTTTATTCTAAACATCAATATAAATAATTTTACAAATTTACCGGAAGCTCCAACTCTAATTTAAATACAAATCTTTATTCTAAACATCAATTTAAATAATTTTACAAATTTACCGGAAGCTCCAACTCTAATTTAAATACAAATCTTTATTCTAAACTTTAATTTAAATAAATACACTTCAGCCCAAAACCAGGGTGCTAGTAGAAAAATAGCTTAAAGAAGTTTCCTCCCAGTTACCGTGAAATTCTCGTTACTAACCACCAGATTAGTATCTTAAATGTTCGCATAAAAAAGTACCCGCCGGGCCTCGACGAAATAAAACATATACATGAGCCTCTGTAATATATGTAAATAAAGTGTCCAAAAGACCCGCCTCTAGCTGTGAAGATACTATGTGAATAACGAATGCTCTCAGGGAGTTTGACGGAGGTAAAAGTCATGTACGTTGACCAAGAGTAAGTCAGGAATAAATCCTGGCAGCTACACCCTTGTTAACTCGTACAAATTCTCAATTTCGGTGGTGAATGCCACTGAGTGGTTGCTCACTGGGAAGTTCTAACTCCTAGAGTTAAAAAGACTTCAAAGAAAGAGGCAAAAACCGAAGCCTTTGTTGTATGGTTAGGCTATAGCCTGAATGAGACTGGGTTAAGCATAGATTTGTTTGGCATACAGGTTATATGATTGTTGATGATTCCTGAGTAAGCCTATTTGATGTACAAAAGCAGCCTCTAATTTAAAATAAATACTTAAGCCGCAAGGTTTAAAGAAAAAGTCATTTCCCCCTTTTTTTTAAAAAATACTTATTTTTACCTTAAAGTCACATTGCCTCATATTTTAAGGCCTATTAATTTTTTCCCTTTTACTAAAAACATTTTTTTTTACCCTAATGGGAAATTATGAAATAATTTTTAATGACGAAAGTCGAATATTAGAAGAAACCACCTGTCTTATGCCACTTTTTATAGCAATCACTGCTTTTATGTTTTCGTGTTTACTTTTCTGCAAACTAATAGGAATTTATTATAAACTAATTCATAATAGATTTATTGTACTTGCCTATAAAGTATTTTTTGTATTAAAATATTTTTATTTGTTTTACAACTTCAATTTTGTAATTCAAAAGGAACCAAATGAAATTTCTACTTTTAAAGTTTTAAAAACAAGTTATTTAAATAATACCGCTTTAAATTATTCAGGAAATACCATTGCAATTCCTTTAAAAATATTTATTAAACACGCCATATTTTATTTGGCACTTATAGATTTATTAATAATTTGTTCTTTTGTTTGTTGGATTTTCTATGAATTAATGATTTCTTCAAAATTACAAGATAAAGACTTTAAAAAAATAAGAATCATTTTTATATTTTTTATTTTTACAGCCGTGTCATCAATGCTTACATCTCATTTATTGCTAATTAACATCAATTCAACTGCTAATTTCAATTACAATTTACTCAAATTATTTAGTTTTTTGTTTATGTCATCTGCTGCAAGTGCAAATTATTTTGGTTTTATTTGTTTGTAAAATTAAAAAGTGAGAATTCAAGAACGCAACAAATAAATAATTGCATTAATATTTAACTTAATTAAAATTAGCCTCCCCTTATATTAATGAAACGTATTTAATTAGAGAAATTAGACTTTACTTTAAAAAATGTAAATGAAAAGGTTTTTAATAAAATAGCATTAATTTCTTATTAATATGAAATTACTGTTGATTATTGAAATTAAACTATGTTTGATCAATTCTTTTAGATCTCATTTAATCAATTAAATGACAGATATAATCTCTCATGTTAGCAGAGCGCTGACCAATTTACTAAAATAATTCAAAACCAATTAATTAACAAGATGAAATGACAACTGTTATTTCTCGTATTCGCAGAGTGCTGACTAATTTACTAAAATAATTAAAAGCCGATTTACAAGAATACGAAATGGCAGCTGTTTTAGATATTGAATAAAATTTGCAGGCTTATTATTATAAATATGACAGTTTTTAATTAAAATTTTAACAGAAAACTACATTTTTATCAATGGGGCTACTTAAGATGCTGAAAAAATTAACGAATTGTATTTTTAAAGCCCATTGCTTTAAAGCAAGCGCATTTTAGCATGTTTTTATTAGGAAATCATCAAATTATGTTACCTTTTAATTTAAAGGGCTGAATTTTTCATTATTGAAGTTTTTAGTAACGTTTTTTGAGCAGTTTAATTTTATTAACATTCGTAATTTACCGGCAAAATAAAAGCAGAGCAAACTACTTCTGTTATCCAATATTACATACGCCCAAGCCCCTGTTCTTTTCATGTTCTCTCACCCAGTTCTTGGCAACCTATATAAATAAATTCATATAGTCTATTCCCTTACAATTAAATTTAATTCCTACATATTCCCACTCATTTATTCACTCTAACCGATCACCTGTATCTCTTTACTCTATAATGCATTCTGTAAATCTACATTTACTCCCCCGCATCTATTTAATCTAGAATTTATTCTGTACATTTACTTTCGCAATTTACTCAGCCACATCTATTTAATCTAGAATTCATTCTGCACATCTACATTCCCTTTCCCATTTCACTCCCCGCCTTATTCACCCGCATCTCATTAATCTAGAATTCATTCTGTACATTTACTTTCGAAATTTACTCCCCCGCATCTCATTAATCTAGAATTTTTTCTGTACATTTAATTTTCTCCTATTTCCCAACTCCCTTTTTTCCTGTAAAAAATCCCCTTGTAAAGAAACCCATGGCAAAAAGATTTGATAAAAATACAAATAGAGCACTTTTAAAAGCTGAGGAGGGTTCTGTTTATGCAATAATTACTAAATCTACAGGGCAAAATAAATTTCAAGTCTTTTGCTCCGATTCTGTTTCTAGAATAGCTTCTATTAGAGGGTCAATGATTAAAAGAGTTTGGATGAAAGAAGGGGACATTGTCCTTTGCAGTTTAAGAGAAGGTGGAAATAAATATTGTGATATTGAATTGAAATATACAGAAACGGAAGTTAAAACACTTAAAGAAGGTGGGTACATTACAGATCAATTGCTAAATCAAGAAGATAACACAAGTGCACAGGTTGATATTAGTATGGTTTGAAAAGCTTTAGATTTTAATTTTTAATAAAAATTTTAGAAAAATTTGTAAAATATTTGAATAAGAAAAAGGGTTTAAAGCCGATTTTTTTAATGTAGATTTATCTTAACTGCCTGTCGCCTTATAAATAAAAATATAGTTTAAAGTAATAAGGGTTAATTTATGTTCGCAAACAATAAATGTAGGTATATCTTGGGTGCTGATTTAAATAAAGAAAACATAAAAATTGCCCTTGTGCCATTGAGAAGTCTCAAGGGGCTAGATTGCTACCGTTTTTTAACATTAAGAGTATTTAGTGGTTAAAATGATTACACAGCAAAGTTAAACACAGACAAGTTACACTTATGCAATAATTAAAAAAAAGCAAATTTATTTAAAACCCGTTAAAAAATAAAATATGTATTCACTTTAAAGACTGGATTATATACACCTTTTCTTATTTAAGCCAATACCCCAGTTGTAATTAACTTTGATTTTAAATATTTTTACTTTTTAATAGAAACTAAGCAACTGAACAATTCTTTTATTTAATCATCATCTTCAAACTTATCAATCTCTTGCCCGGGGCTTTTATCTTCTACTTTGCTAATACTTTCCTTTATAAAATCGCCTTGTCTTATGTTCTGGTCTACTTTATCTTCTACTTTGCTAATACTTTCCTTTATATAATCGCCTTGTCTTATGTTCTGGTCTACTTTATCTTCTTTTCTTATACACCCAGCACCACCTTTTCTTTTACCCAGAATTACTTTCTCGCTGACATCACCAGTGCTTTCTTTAGCGCTCTCTCCTTTTCCAATACACCCATCAACATCATCATCAGATTTCCTTACACAATTACCCACTTCATTGGCACTCTCAATAGCAGCAACAACCTCATCTACTGTAGGATAAAACATCTTTTCTAAACTCTCTGAATATCCCACATGGGTATTCTTTCCAGTTAAACAAATTATTTTATTTTTTAATTTAAATTTTATTCTTTCATAAATAACGGCGCTTATTTCATGTGCCACAGAATAATTCGCACAACTGTTATCTACAATTATTAAATTCTTGGTTTTTTCTAATGATTTTATTAAATTATCGTAATCTATTGGATTCAAAGAAATTAAATTAATAATTTCAACGGAAATTTCAGTTTGTTTTACAGCTTCTAAAATGGTTTTTAAGGAGAGGGAAATACCCACAACTGTAACGGATGTTCCATATTTAAGAATTCTGATTTTACCCAAACTCATACAATTGTTTTTCAAAGGAACTATTTCTTTTGTTTTTTCAGCTGAATTTTCACAAAAAGTTTCATTCAAATCATCAGAAAATTCCATTCCATAAAGCATTTCATTTTCTAAAAAAATTACTGGATTATTGTCTCTAATTGCCGATTTTAACAATCCTTTATGTTCTTGTGCTGTAAAAGGTGCAACTACTTTTAACCCAGGGACAGATCCGTAAATAGAAAAGAATTCTTGTGTATGTTGTGCTGCATATCCAGGGTTGAACCCAGCTGGGCCTCTAAATACAATTGGGCAAAAAACTTTTGATGTTGACATAAAACAAATTTTTGCTGCACTATTAATTATGTGATCAATTGCCTGTAATGAAAAATTCCAAGTCATAAATTCTACAATTGGACGAAGGCCCACATAAGAAGCTCCGAC
>NW_027518553.1:0-21938 GCF_051622035.1 Arctopsyche grandis
CATATATTGTGTTTATGGGCATTAACATTTTCTTTGATGAGATTTCCTTTATACGAGATGGTTATCTTATTGTGTGGGAGGACGGGGGGGAATTATTTGTATATGTCTAATGGCAGAATTCCCTCTACATAATTGCTGGAGCATTTTAAAACTAGAAAAGATTACCACCGAGTCGTGATGATGTCATTCACTATCCTTATATACATTTATTTATTATTACTATCGGATTTAAAATGGACTTATTTATCGTTAAATAAATTTTAATACTAAGCTAGCCTTGGCGATTTCCATACGTTATTATATTTATTTTACTTACACTTACCAAACTATATGTCAATAGAGTGGTGAGGTAATTGCTGAAGATCCGTTTTTTTTCTTTCATTTTAGCATTTAGTAGTTTTATGTAAGTCTTTACATATTTCTTTATTCTTTACATATATAGATCTTAAGTACCTAAAGTTTTTCGGGTGGAAACACCTTTGGTATATATGTATGTATGTTAGAGCCGAACGACCTCATGACCCAATTCATTTGAAAAATACATTTATAATGTATAAAAATATAATTCAAACATCTGAACATGGATCAAAAATGAAAAGTATAGTTAATTGATCAGGGAAAACACTTCGCGACCCTAATTGTGGCGGTGGGGAGGTGGAGGAGGTCAGTTAAACGATCAGTTAAACTATCAGTTAAACTATCAGTTGCACTATCAGTTAAACTATCAGTTAAACTATCAGTTACACTATCAGTTACACTATCAGTTAAACTATCAGTTAAACTATCAGTTAAAACTATCAGTGCTGGAATAAGACACAGCGGAAGGGGCCTCCAATATTGTCAGATATTTTCAGAAAAATGCAAATCCATGTATTGTTATGCGCGTTAGTTATTTTCACAAGCAAAAACTAAATTGTCAACTGGACATATCGATTGGGAACATATAAGGCGTAATTTAAAAGAAAGAAAGGTCGAATTGTCAAATCGAAAGGGGAATCATTTAAGTCGTATCGAATACTTTGCCAAATTTGACAATTTTATTGAAAGTCATTTATCGTACGATATATGTAAGTACGTACATATACGATAATTTTTAAGTTAAATAGGCAGCGAAGTAACGTCTAATTTCGAAGCAACGTAATGTAAAATAACGTATAATTTCAGGCAGAATTTTATTATTCGAATATTGTTGACTCAACTCCATATGGACCAGTTCGTCTTGAGATTTGGGTTTAAATTAAAAAATAAGAATATCTCGAGCGAATCGTATTAGAATCCTTACAAAAATGTAGGGGCCGATTATACAAACAACAGAGTAAATATAGCTGGAAAGTGCAAAGGTGAATTTCATTTGAAGGCTAAAATATTAAATGGGCTCTTATATAAGTTAGGGACTGTGAAAAACAACTTTGAAAAACCTATGGGCAAATTAACCTATGACGTATAGGCGTGTTTGGACAACAACTTTATGGGATAAATTATTGTTTTAGAGCAAGTAAATCGTTACAGAATTGTGTAATAAAATCTATTTCATATTTCATTCGAAACACAAAGAACGAATTCGGTGAAATAGAAAAAAAATATGCGAATATTCTTACTAAAACTCAAGAATATAAAGACACTAGGCGTGAAAAAACGAAGTTACAATTCGGGGGAGATGCGCGATGAGATTAATTTTAGTCAAATATTATAGTTGACTACAATACATACATATAAGAAACATATTGACGGTAAATATTTTAAAGATGAAATTTAGGTACAATTTGTGGCATTTCTTAAGACATCACTAATCCTATCGAGATGTACTTATGTATACCTTGTTACAATGTACGTTTCCGAATATTGAAACAATTTTAAAAATCTTTTTAGCACTGCCTTTACACATAATGTTTTCGGTCTTAAAACCAATCGAAAACAGTTTGCAAAATTCATTACATCAATGATGTAGTAAATTTATCAAAAAAAAATATATATAGTTTGATAAATTTTATATTCAAAATTCTTTAATAAATAATTTTGAATATAAAAAAAACGCGCTTTTATTATAATGCAGCCACAATCCACAAAGAAAAAAAAATTGGACACTCCGCGATTACGGGGGGAACGCTAAAACCTTATTTGGACGGAAATTGATCGACAAATCGACAATTGTGCTAAAATACACAAATTTTCAAATTATAATTAATCAGTAATGATAAATAGAGCTTGGATATGAACGATAGAATGATGATTACATTACAGTGCAATTTAAACAGTAACATATTATTGAAGATAAAAACGTCCATTTCGACCATTCGTACTGGCTCTACCAGTACAAAGCTGAGATAAAACCAGTACACATTTTTTATACTAATAGTAGTTTTAACAGATGGATTGAAAATTCAAAGCCTTCGGTGAAATCAATCTAAGAAAATTAGTAGAATATTTTCACTGTTAACTAGGAACAAATGAACTTTGATCTTTGGTGAAGAATATGTGGTCCAGTGATACAGCGCAATTGAACGTATAAACGTGTTATTCTAGCCAGTCTTGTGATCTTGAGATTTTATATGAACATTCCAGAAAATGAATATTTACGTAGAAACGTTAAAATGTTGGTAAAATGAAAAAAAAAGTAAGATTTTATAAGAGCGTTCAAGAAAATGAATATTAGCGTTTTTAATAATCGAAATATTAAAAAAACTATTTTTAGAAAAAATGGCATAGTATTGATTTTGAAAAACAACAAAGAACGAAATTTGGATGTCGAACTAAATAAATGTTTTTTAACTAATGGTATTTAGCAGATGGTTTGGAAAATTAAAGCCTTCGGCGAGATCAATCTACGGAAAATTATCAGCAAATTAGTCGAATATTATCACTAGTCACCGGAGTCTGAGGGGGCCGTGTATTCTTCAAAGGTTGTAAATGCATTGTTAAAGGTTTGCCGAACAATGGATAACACTGTGACTATTCTACCTCTAATTATCACCGTTAACGAGGAACAAATGCTATTTAGTCTTTGATGAACAATATGCGGTCCAGTGATGCAGCGCAGCGATTGAACGTAGAAACGTTAAAATGTTGGTAAAATAAAAAAAAGTAAGATTTTACAAGAGCGTTCAAGACAATGAATATTAGCGCTTTTAATAAACGAAGCATTAAAAAAAATATTTTCAGAAAAAATGTCCTAGTATTGAATTTGAAAAACCACGACGAACGAATTTTAGATGTCGATCTATATAAAAGCTCTTCAACAAATGGCCACCTTTAATAAAAGCAACTATATAAAATATTATCGGTTTCAAAATAACTCTCGATGAACATTGAAATTTTAAAGTAAAGAATAGTTTTTACCAAATGAGGCGAATTCACGGCTAGGCAGAGCTGGTCGACTCCAAGGTAGACGAACACCAGTAGACGACACGGCACTGTTGAGTGTTCGAAACCAAAGTGACGAATGCCTAGTGGCAAATGTATGATGCCCCCTCAAATGTGGCGATACCGCACTGAGCATGCCTGAAGCTTTGTATTGCGCGAAACAGGGTTCATCTTCTGTGTCGGGCGCTTATTGCATATGTTGTAAAATTTTGTCAACGCGCAAAATATGATCAATTATGTACACTGGTAAGATTAGTGAGAGTTTTCGTAATCGCATAGAAGCTCGCGAAAGAAACTGTGCGTCTTTTTTTTTTACTTACCTCCTTTACGTTTCAAATGGCTTTCGTGTCAATGGTCATTTTTTATTTATTATTGAACTAGCTGAACCCGGCATGCGTTGCAATGCCACAATAACGCAGACAACGAACACATTTGAAATGACCGTTCCCGTTTTGGGTGATTTTTTTTCCACAGCAATCTTCCCGGATATGCATACAACAAATCCTGAAAGTTCCATCGTAATCGGTTCAGTGGTTAAGGAGCCTATACGAGACACACAGACAGACATTCAATTGTATATATGTATGTACATACTAGGGTTTCTGACCCGGGTCGGCCCGGGACAAACATTCCCGGGAATTCACGAAACTTTTGCTGTCCCGTGTCCCGATAATTCTTATCTCGAATCCCGGGAATTGGATTAAAAAAATCTTGAAAATATACAACATTTTCAAGACTGCACGAAGGGAAATAATAAATCAAAATATTCTCAAAGGTTTGTTGTTTAGCAGTTCCCTAATTGCGCATTCCCAGAACGTGGGAGTTTTATGAAAATATTGATTCTGTGCGTTTGGCGAAAATCGTTACATGTAATTCTATTCTGAGAAAATCTTAATACGATGCACTTGACCTTACCGATGAATTATTCCATGTATTGAAAATTAAAATCGAAGAAAAGCCTAGAACTGACAGAAATAGGCTTTCGGATTCTCATTTAAGTATTTGAGTATTCTTAAGAAGCTACCGTCGCGGTTTCGGAAACCGGAGCACTTGTGATTTTACGATTTTTGGGCAATAAAAATATTGTCCCTTTAGGTGTGTGGTTTTTAACGATCGGGTCTTTTACATATGATTGTTTTCTACGATTTGAGTTCAGTTTAGTGTGAGTTTTCGAGGTGTATGATCGAAATCGTTGAAAATAAAAATACCATGCGACAATACACTCAACTATCATTGGAGGAGAATATAAAAATCGCGGCTTTGGCAGACTCTGGATTTTCATTGCGATCAATTTCTCAACAAATGGAATGTTCTGTATCTACTGTGTCAAGAATAATGAAAAAGAAAAAGGATTCTGGAAGTTTTGCTCGTAAGAAGGGGACAGGACCGAAAAGATGCACATCCGAGAGACAAGATCGCCTGATAACTCTTATTATCTTTACGGAAACGGTTCAAAACTGCTGTAGAGATAAGAAAAGAGATCTCGGATCAATTTTCAATTGAAATTAGTGATGTAACCTTAAGAAGACGACTCAGAGAAGCTGCACTGTAAGCACGGAAACCTGCGAAAAAACCATTACTTACGAAGAAAATGGTGAAAAATCGATTAGTGTCGAAATACCACAAAAATTGGACAACATCGGATTGGCGACAAGTGATATTTTCTGATGAGTTGAAATTCAACCTCTTCAGTTACGATGGTTTTCCGTATGTTCGAAGAAAAGTTGGAGAAAGATTCGACCAAAAATATACCATGAAAACTGTGAAGCATTATTGAATTGGTGGAATACCGTTTCTGCAAGGTTCCATTAACGGAATAGCATATAAAAAAATTCGGGTGTAACCAACCCATGACTTTATCTATGTATTTGATGAATATAAGAAGGTTACAAAACAAAATTCGACATTGAACTGATGACTATGATAGCGATAAAAATTGAGCGCAAATGTATGGAAACTTGCACAGAACAAAAGATCTACTTCCGGTTTTAAGATTTTGTTCAAATTTTTTTTATTACTAAAAATCACTATCAGTATTATTAAATATCAAGAAAATAAAAATAATTTTAAAGGTCAAAATAAAATAATGAAATATTGTTTTTAAAAAAAATACTACTTCCGGTTTACAAATTCTGACCAAAACCCTACCAGCTCTAAGTTAGTACATAAAGGATAGAAATATAAATTTTCAGCTTAATACGTTCAGGGGTGCGGACAGAGTAGTGGGCACAACATTTTTGACCTTTCTACGAGGAAAAAAATTCCACTTCCGGTTCATTAAATTAAGTAATTTTTTTTTATTTTTACTTAAAATCACTATTTTTATTATACACATTAAATATCAAGAAGCTTAAAACAATTTAAAAGGTCAAAATAAAATAATGAAAAAATAATGAAATATTGTTTTTAAAAAAAATACTACTTCCGGTTTACGAATTCTGACCAAAACCCTACCAGCTCTAAGTTAGTACACAAAGGATAGAAATATAAATTTTCAGCTTAATACGTTCAGGCGTGCGGACAGAGTAGTGGGCACAACATTTTTGACCTTTCCACGAGGAAAAAAATCCCACTTCCGGTTCATTAAATTAAGTAATTTTTTTTTTATTTTTACTTAAAATCACTATTTTTATTATACACATTAAATAACAAGAAGCTTAAATCAATTTTAAAGGTCAAAATAAAATAATGAAAAAATAATGAAATATTGTTTTTAAAAAAAATACTACTTCCGGTTTACGAATTCTGACCAAAACCCTACCAGCTCTAAGTTAGTACATAAAGGATAGAAATATAAATTTTCAGCTTAATACATTCAGGGGTGTGGACAGAGTAGTGGGCACAACATTTTCAACCTTTCTAAGTGAAAAAAATCCCACTTCCGGTTTATAAAATTTAATAATTTTTTTTCATTTTCATCAAATTGCTACAAGAATTATACTTAAATTTTTTTGTGACGAACACACATGTTTAAGGGGTCGAAAAAAATAGTGGAAGAAAAATCGAACAAGAGTAAACTGCTACTTCCGGTTGACGGATGCTAACTAAATTTTATAATTAACTTGGTATTAAACTTAAACTTCTAGATATGAAATTTCAGTTCAATAAACCAAAAGGTTTCTGAAAAAAACATAAAAAACTTCGATTCTCTAGAGTAAAAGTACTACTTCCGGTTCAGATAGAAATATTTAAAAAATATAAGGTTATAAAAATTATTATTTGTATCATATTTAAAAAAAATTCAGTCCGATTCAGTTAGTGGTTTGGGAGATAATTGAATTCAAAAACTTAAAAAAAGAGGACACCTATAAGGCGAGGTACCATTTCCGGTCAACTTAAAAATTTGAAAAAAATTTACGTCGTGTCGATAAGAATACTTGTCGTGCCGATACTAAGTTTCAGTTCGATAGGACTAACGGTGTTAAAAATATCCCCAAAATACACACCCACACAGACACACACACAGACACACACACACACACACACACACACACACACACACACACACACACACACACACACACACACACACACACACACACATTTTTTCTAGATCATGAAAACGTGATCAGTGATCGATTCTGAGTTCGAATCAGTCAAAATCTCGAGTTCGAATTTTCGCATGATCACAAAACTTCATCTATTGTTACTACGTACATAGATAAAGTAAAAAAACGTTTTGAATGAGTTCGTTCATTCGGTCCAAATATTTGAAAATATATAATTTATTGTAAGGTCTTTGTAATATTTTATACGTATAAAATATTATTAAAGAAATTATACATTAGATGAACACATGAGCGCTGGATGACAGTTATAGATGTAAACATAATTCGATATACATATGTATGTATGTTTCGAATTTACAAAAGCGAAAGATATTAATTAGTAAAAATATACCTTATTAAATTATTGATAAACGAAATGAGCCTTAATTACTATAAACTATCATATAGATTTTAATGTGACTATAATAACACTGAGCAACAAAAACGAAAGCATTTAAATTGCAATTACCGCTCGAGTTAGTACGTTTAGATAAAAATAAAAAATATTGGAATAGAAAACCAATTCTTATAAACGAGGTGAAATAAAAAAAAATGCCAAATAAATGCAACATAGCACGGAGAAAAAATCCGTAAAAAAAAATATATTTTTGACTTTTAAAATTCGCTAGACAATTAATTATAAGTATTTTAAAGCAATGCAATATCACAATCAATAGGAAAAACATCTGACTATTGATTCCAATACTCACTTTGAGCACAGCAATACTAGGTTTTGAGTTAAAGACCGCAAAAGCCAAAAAACTGTAAAAATCGCGCATTTTTTTAAACGCTCATATCTCGTAAACGATCACCAACCAGCAAAAATCAATATCATATTCGAATTCAGTGGGTCAAAGTTAGTAAAGATTGGTTAGTCTCCGCTCTGGTAACTAAAAAACGTGATTTTTTGTGGCTCAATGTAATTTTCAACAATAACCATAGAACGGGAGATGTTTAAAATTGCTTTAAAAAGCTATTTTTTTTCGAGAATTGCCTTTGCGAATCGTAAATGATGTAATAATTTAATTATGGGAAAAGCCGAAAAAAATTATTCGAGCTCCGCGAACGAATTTAAGTATGCGCTTTTTTTCGTAATCGTATTTCATCATTGAAAAAAAATATAATCTTGAAAACTTTGAGAATCGCTACTAGAAAATATTTTGTAATTATGTATAACTAATACAGTGTTGAGAAAATTGAGAATAGAGTGTGAATTTATCCAATTGATAAAACTGAAATATAACATTTAAAAGAAAAAAAAGTGTGTCCATTTGAAAACAAACTAAAAGCACTGCGCGAAAGATTCAATCGATCATTTTTCTTTTATATTATTTTGGAGAATATGTAGGTACATATGATTTGTCATCTTACAATTATTTTTTGTGAAAAGGTGCTACACATGTATTTATAAAAGTACCTTTAATATAAAATTCCAGCAAATGTAATATAATATAGCGAAAAAAAATAATAGTATGATTCGTGTTGTTACGAAAAATTGGTAAAACTGAAACGAAAAATGAAGCGGTATAAAGCATATGTATGTAGGTAGAAAATTTGTCAGTGCATCGGAAATTCCTATAACGGAGACGGTCGCGGTCGTTCCTTGCAAAACGCAGAGCTTACGTAAGCTTGGCGACCACTTCACCAGCGGGCCGAGCCGGCAGTCGCCCGGGCGCCCAGGTCGCCCAGTCGCCGTCGCCCAGTCGACGATCGCCCAGTGCGACGGGCGCCCAATTGACGCAGGGCCCAATTGACGCAGTGCCCGCCAGTCTCGTCGTCCAGTTGTCGCAGTGGCGAGTAACACTGGTCGACCGATCGTCCTGGGCGCCCAATTGACCGTGTCCCGTTGAAGGCGGGATGGGATAGCTTTACTTTCGCGTCAGTAAAATCGTAATTACGAATATTATTATTAAGAGGGTTTTTCTCGTCTTTTTTACACAGTAATCTTCCCGGACATGCATACAACAAATCCTGAAAGTTCCATCGTAATCGGTTCAGTGGTTTAGGAGCCTATACGAGACACAGAGACAGACATTCAATTGTATATACATACATATATAGATGTATTTGGCCACCAGGGGTGGCTAAAGCTTTGATCGCGGTCGACTGGTCTGTTAGAGAAGAACTGTAAACAATTTTACCGATGAAGATAACAAACCTCATGGGGCGCAGCCGTCATCGAACAAATGAATCGATTTTTTTTTTTCGATTCATAGGCGCCGATTTGACTTTTTCGATTCAATGGATTCACCCCCATGGGGGCGCAGTCTTATGGGGCTCAGCCACATGGGGCCCCGAAGGGGGCGCAGCCCTTTGGGGCGCAGCCTTATGGGGCGCAGCCTTATGGAGCTCAGCCGCATGGGGCCCCGAAGGGTCGCAGGGGGGCGCGGCCTCATGGGGCGCAGTCTTATGTGGCTCAGCCGCATGGGGCCCCAAAGGGGGCGCAGCCTTATGGGGTGCAGCCCCATGGGGCCCCGAAGGGGGGGTAGCCGCAGCCCTAAAAGGCATTAGCTAAGGGGGGGCGCAGAGGGGCGAAGCCCTAAACGGCAATAGCTAAGGGGGGTGCAGAGGGGCGAAGACCTAGAAAGCAAAGGCTCAGGGGGGCACCGAGGGCGAAGCCCTAGAAGGAAAAAAAGAGGTAATTTAACTTGAACCGAAAAAGTTTCGTAACCGCTGACTTAACACACAATGTTAGTTGACCGCCGCCAATAATTTAAAAACAGATCGCCCGCAGTGATCAAAAGTTTGGCCACCCCTGCTATACACCTATTCACCGACACAACACAAGCGCATTTGTTCGCGCCAACTCTCGGTAACAGACCTATACAAGAGTGCTCTTGATTATTCGGGTGCAGGTGATCCGTCACTGAGCTGCAAATTTTTACTTAATCCATGCACGTCAGTGCTCGGATTAAGTGGTGTTTTCAAACACCAAGTAGGTGTTTTCGGGTATGTTTGACTTTTTTTTTTCGACTAAAAAGGACGAATGCCAGTCAAGAAACTGATGCTTTTAAAAAAAATAACTGCAAAAAATACATTTTTTTCCCGGAATTTTAGTACTTTTATTTAGGAATTTAATACCCATTCATTAAGACTATTTTTTATGGATTACTTTTTTCTCTAAGCAAGACATTATTTAGCTGCCAGAGGGGATGCTCATTTAATTTAAAAATAGTAATGTATACATATAACGACAGATGTCGTTATATGTGTACATAAGTGCAAGCCTAAATACAACAGTAGGTATAAACCTTCCCCGGCAAAGAGAACAAGAAAAAGACAGATCTTATCAAAAACATTTTCATTGTTGTTGATTTATTTTATTACAATATATCCTGCACTTGTTATAGATGAAGTTTTGTGATCATGCGAAAATTCAACCTCGAGATTTTGACTGATTCGAACTTAGAATCACTTATCACGTTGTTAAATCATACCTGTTATATCATACTTTCTTATTCAATTATTTTAAATAAAGTAAATAATAGTGGGTATTTCCCTAATAGTTCTGATAGATTTTTTGCATATTAAAAATATATCTATAAGATCTTTTTTTTAGTTTGTCATAGAGCCCGGAATTAATCTTTTCCCAGGGACCTGATTCTTGAAAATTTCACCGTTCCACAATTTCATCGCGGGGACAACTCGCCAACAGATTACATACGACAATCTTTTAATACAGCATTAAAACGTTTCGAACAAAATATATAATTTATTGTTTTGTTGATACGAATTTCTCTGTTTGATAACCATGGGGTAAAATAGACGGTAGGAAATAAATTAGCAGGAAGAAGTTGTCTTGGCTTCGAAACATGCACATGTGGACGGATATGAGCACCGAAGATCTGATCCAAGCCGCTGAAGACTGATGCTGATTTCTACAAATAGTCGACGAGATGGTCGCCAATGTCCGGATGCGGACAAGGCATTAGAAGAAGAAGAAGAAGTTCCATCTCTTGGGAGAGCATCCTCTCGCTCGCCTTCCTTCCAGCGTTCCTCTCCAGACTCTCCACATTCTTCCTCGCCATATGGCCAAAGCAGGAAATATGTTGTTCCTACATGTTGTGGAGAGTCTCTCTAATACTGCCAGCTCTTTGAGGATGGAAATGTTCGTGCGTCTTGCGGTCCACGGTCTGTCTCCAACATCCCTTTCTATATTTTTCAGGTTTATGTCTTGACTCCATACAATGCAATGGAGAACACCAGAGATCGCACCAGATGGAGTTTCATTCTTATCATAACAGAGTGGTTCTTGAATATATTTATCAGACTGACCATCGCCATTATCGACATTCCTACTCTTCTGCGGATTTCAGATTGGCATCCTCCTTCCCATGAGATCAAGTCACCTAGGTAGATTAAGTTGCAGTTCGGTACAATGCAGCCGGGACAGTGCGGTCAAAGCGGGACAGTATATTACATATGCATGCTATTTTCGTTTGCATTATGGATAACGAGCTCGATTCATCTCTGCATCCAGGGTTGTAGAATAGCCGGTACGGTGTCCCGCCACTATTTATCAGCACCGGTATGCGACCCGCCATAAAAATTTCAAAAATCAAAATAGTATAAAACTTTTGAAATATATTTTTCACCCAAGCTCGATGACAAAGAGCGCTGTCGTGTATAACAATGCTGTCAGGTTCAAGGATACCACATGTGAGGCACCAGATGTGTATTTAGCACTTTTAAATATTGCTTCCCATTCATGGACCCATTAACGAAATAAATGGACTCTGGATCTTTTTTTTCGATTATGACGGCTCAAAGCATTGTCTAGGGTGGATTTTCAGTTGTACTATCGATACATGAGGGTAGGTAGGTACATAGCTCTCAAATGAATTAACAAACAAACGCCTTTGTGTCATGAACTGAAGAATATATTCATCACTCGAAGATTCCTTTGATGATACATTTGATGCATTTCTTGCATAATGCAAAAAAAGGGTCTGATTTTTTTGTATGGTCACGAGAAGTTACGCAATAAATTAAGGAGTAATGGGTGCGTATAAAAAAACATATGTATGTGAAAAGCGTGAAGCGACAAGGTGCTGAAAGTGTAACTGAACAGGATGACATGTCCAAAAGTGTAACAGAACTGAATCAAATTTCTGAAAGTGTAACACAGAACAGAATGAAATGTCTGAAAGTGCAACTGAACAGGATGAAATGTCTGAAAGTGAATTAGACATTCCAACAAATGCAGTGGAGTCTACAGATTGCAATGATTTTGATAATATAACGAATTGCCAAAATGTAGCATTTGAGATGAACTTGATCTTTAATCAAAAGAGTTAGATATCCTGCGGCAGGGTTTTCTATAAATGAAAGCTGGATGAAAACATTTTAACAAAAGTTAAGTAAATGTACGATTTTGGTAAAATTTTACAATCATCATTTTTTAAGTTTTTGTTATAAACAAAGTTTTTTTTAGAAAAGGGGCCGAAAATCTAACCGCATATAAAAGAAAAAAAGGAGGTATGAAAAAATACGACGCATCGGCCCTGTATGTAGGCTTAAAAAGCCTACATGCATATGTGATAGGCAAATATGCAAACGTGAATATGCATATGCAAACGTGAATCCAAACATAGGACTGGTGGATCGGATTGTCCTCTGTTCCGACGCTTTATGGATATGGAGAATGCTCGTACTGACTATGGCGCATAATTACAATTTTCGTTTCGGGCAAATAATTTCGTTTCGGGAAGATCTCATGCGGCTACAGCTCTTATCTCGCAGGTGTGTTTGGATCATCATATTGATATTTTGCTCATCCAGGAGCCTTATTCTACTGAGGGTAATATTCGTGGTCTGGGGCGACACGTTCGTGTTGTCACTGGACACAAATCTACGGAGTACCCTTGGGCAGCTGTTGCTTTGTTTTCTCCTAATATCTCTGTTCTCTCCTGTCTGGATCACATTGTGTTTGTGTAGAGCTGTCTCTCAATGGTTCTTCTTTTTATTCTATTTCTTCTTATTTCCAACCATCCATCCCTGTTGATATCCATATTCAGACATTAGATAATATTTTGTGTCATCTGCGCCCTACTTCTAAAAAGATCATCATTGGTGGTGATCTTAATTCTTACTCCCCACTTTGGGATCCTTGCCCCACAAATGATAGGAGGAGATGCGTTTGGGGTAGCGCCCTTGAAGACTTTATCTGTCAAAACGATCTATATATCCACAACAACAGAGATGATATTCCGACGTTTGAAAGTCCTGCTGGCTCTTCTTATATTGATGTCACTTTGTCTTTGGGTTTAGATGCAGGTGATATGAAAGATTGGAGGGTTCATTCGGGAGAAACTCTGAGTGACCATAACTTAATTACTTTTGATGTAAACTTTGATAGTCCTATTAATTTTGTGTCTGGTTTGCCCTTACCTTTTCGTAACGGCACCAATCTATCTTGGATAAATTTCAAAACTCGTCTCTGTAATTTCTTTGACATATATTCTGCTGCAAACAGTTGCCCTGATTTTTGTGCTCCCGATTTGTGTGCTTCTGCAATTAACCTTGCCACTATTAATATAGCACAAGATGTCTTTGGTAGAGTTGGTGCTGTAGGTAGGCGCTCTACTCCTTGGTGGAATGACTACCTGGCATCCCTTAAATCCTTAGTCAAAAGGGCTATACGTAAATTACGCTCGGCTAAGCGTCGTGGTGTTGGTCCAGATTTGTTAATGCCCCTTGGTATCGAGGTTAGAAGAGCTTCTGCACTTTTTAAGCGTCAAATTTTGGTGTCCAAAAAAAAGTCTTGGGAGAATTTTGTTAGCTCGCAAGCAGGGTCGGGACCTTGGGGACCAGCGTATAAGGCCATCACTAGGGACCCCGCTTTTATTATGTGTGGAGTTCGTAGTCCTCTTGATGGTCACCTTGCTTTATCTAGTAGTGAAGCGGTTAATAATCTTGTGAATGCACTTATCCCTGTTGATCGCTTTGACAATGATCTACCTGCTCACGTTCTTTTCCGTAATATTGCTTCTTATGTTACTGAACTTAGTTGCTATGAAGACCTTCCGACTTCGGAGGAAGTTAGTGCGATTTTTAATAACCTGGCTAGGGGTATGGCTCCTGGAGTTGATATGATAGGCGGAGATATTGCCAGAGTTGTTTGGTCGGTGGGTAATTTTGAACTTCTCAATGTTTATAGAAATTGTTTTAAATTAGGAACCTTCCCTAGTTGCTGGAAGGTTGGAAAATTCTTTGTCATTAAAAAGCATAATACTGATAGACTGGCTAGTGACCCTAAGGCTTATCGCCCAATCAGTTTGTTGCCTATTCTTGGGAAGGTCCTAGAGAGGTTAATTTCGAGTCGGCTCAATAGTTTCCTTGACGATAACTCTGTTTTATCCGGTGGTCAATTTAGATTTAGATCGGGAAAGTCTACTGTTGATGCAATTCGCTGTGTCTTGAGGGAGTCTTCGGACTCTCCATCCAAGTATGTAGTTGCTGTTTTGTTGGACGTTGCTGGAGCGTTTGATAATGCCTGGTGGCCCATGCTATTGATCAAGTTGCGTCTGCTGGGACTGCATCCGAATTTACTATGCTTACTGCAGAGTTACTTGTCGGATAGGAAATTGGTTTTCGAACTCGGAGGACAGGTTGGTTTCAGGGATCTCTCTATTGGATATCCACAGGGCTCCGTTTTGGGACCTATCCTTTGGAACATTCTCGTCAATGACCTCTTTACAATCAATTTGCCGGAGGGTTGCAGGTTGGTTGCGTATGCTGATGACATCGTGTTGTTAACGCACGCAAATTCCCGTGTTGAGATGGAATGTAGAGCTACTGCGGCACTTCACCTTCTAGGCGATTGGGCCATAATTAACAAACTTTCTTTCTCGCTCTCTAAGTCCAAGTGCTTACTATTAAAAGGTTCTCTTGTTAGAGCCCCTAATATCAAACTCGGAGACTGTAAGATCAAATTTGTCAACGAGTACACGTATTTAGGTGTTGTTCTCGATGTCGGGCTTACATTCAATGGTCATATTGGGAAAGCATTAGATAAAGCTAAGGTTTCCTTTGGTCGTATTGGTCGCCTTTGTGGTCGCTATTGGGGTTTGGGTTTCCATGAAAAACGCTTGGTATACGATGCTGTGTTTGTGAACTCTTTGACGTATGCATCTAGCATTTGGGGTCATCGTGTCGAATTAAAGACGGTCCGTCGTACATTAAATAGTGGTCAGCGTTTTCCTCTGATCGCTCTTACCCAGGCTTATCGCACTGCGTCTACTGACTCACTATAGATTCTTGCGGGTACATTGCCACTTGACTTGGTCGTCCAAATAAGAGCTGCTCGAGAAAAACTTCGTGGTGGGTTAGATGCTTCCGTCTCAGGCGTCCTTTTCCGTGCTCCTAATCAGTCACAGTGCGATGATCCTCGATTCTGGCAAAGTTTGAAGTCTGTTATTTTGAATTGTGCTATTTCGGCGTGGCAACTTAGATGGGATTGTTCCTCTAAAGGTAGACAAACCTATTTGTTTTTTCCGAGGGTCACTTCGCGCCTTGAGCGTGGTTGGCTGTCGCCTAGTTTTTGGACCAGTCAATTTTTAACTGGTCATGGCCACTTTAACGGCAAGTTCGCATCTATGGGCTTGGTATCTGAATCCTTTTGTCCATGTTCTTTTCCGGAGAAGGATGCAGATCATATTCTGTGGTCCTGTCCTGGGATGGAGGTTGAGAGGAGGGTTCTGCTGGACAGCGTCAGGGGTTCTCTCATTGGCCCCCTACATCATGGGGATCTAATAATGAGTAAAGCATCGTTTAGAGCTTTCGAAAAGTTCGCGGAATGCTTTGGGAAGCTGTGTTCCCCTGGATCCTACTACTCCACTTAATTGCAAAAGCATTTATGTGTTGATTTATTATTATTATTTTTTTTATATTATATTCTGTGAATGTGTGTGTGTGTGAGTGTGCGTTTGCTTTTTAGGTGAGTGTATGTATTTGTGGTTTATGTGTGTGTGTGTGTATGTGTGTGTGTGTGTATGTGTGTGTGTGTGTGTGTATATATATATGTGTGTGTGTGTGTGTGTGTGTGTGTGTGTGTGTGTGTGTGCTTGCGTGCTTATGCACGCATAATCATGCGTACATGTATGTTTACTTGAGGTGTGCGTGCATTCGCACGGCACATCTCAGGTTTTGTTTCCTACCGCATGCGCGCTTTATGTGTTCATGCGTTGTTGTTAATTTTGTACTTGGTTATGTACAGTGTGGGTTTTTTTATTAGAACAGTGAAGTGCGGTTGTTCTTGTGCGATATTCATGAACAACCGTCTCGTTCTCCGACGAAAGGGTCTCTTGGACTGTATTCGTCGGGGGGGTGGTGGCCTCATGTTGAGGGCTTTAAGGGTCAAATTCCGTGACCTTTAAAGCGGGCTTAGAAAGATCACGATATTGTTTATGCATATTTGCGATCATATTTTTTAACTAATTGGTATTAAATAATTGTTTATACCTATATTTAATTACCAGGCTGTCTAATTAATCTTTTCCGTGTACAAAATCAGCTCTGCTTCTTCGGGAAATCGCATTTCTACATGACCACAGAGTAATCGGATGAATTTCAAAATCGCAGTTGTGTTTATATCGCTGCTATTTAATGATAATATGTTTTTACATCTTCGCTACAATAAACTATCTCACCTAAATAATGATATCTTAGTTTATTGATTTTTGCTTTTGTAAATTGAGTGTTCTTTTATATTACTTCATTGAAAATATGTGCACATTGATGATAGTTCACCCAAATCATCATTCAAAATCGATTCAATCATGTGAATCATTAAGCATTTTAAAGCAATAAGGATCAAAAAGTCACCCTCTTAAGAAATGTGGTTAACCGAATATTTTTTCATAATTATAATAATAGACCTATGTAGTTAGATATTTTGAATAATATTTTCAAATGATGATTTTACTCGAAAAATTTTAATATTTGTATAAACTATTTAATGCAGATTTATCACGAGTATTTATGAAAACATTAAAAAGATCCTAACGTCGAGACGAGATTTAAAAAATAATAATTTAGGATTTGCCTTACCTGCCCATGCATTCAAGACGTCACTTCCGGAATGTTTATGTATGTATTATGTCCCTAGTTAAAATATATTTTCCCTATCCTTATGACAAATTTGTAGTCCAATTGGTTCAATTGGATATATTTAATTACACAGGCGAAAATACAATTTCACTAGCATTCCTTAGTAATTTTATAAATTTTGACAGTTGAGTGGTAACAGTGTTGCCATTTTTCCAATATCATTCACTAGGAAGAAACGTTAACGATGATTGATTGATCATCGAAATAAGAACAGATTTTACTTTTGTAAAAGCTTTACTTTGTTTCGGCGTCCTGTCAATTGTGATGAAATAAATCAATCCTTATTCATAATCATAAATTGAGATTTTGGTAAGGAAGCATAATGAGAATTTTATACTTACTCTACTGTGGATATTCTGCATGGATATTCTTCTACTTTTGGGTACACATTGTAAGAGATATAATTAAAAGAATCAGGATGAAAACAATACGATAGTGTTCTTTTTTTGTAAATTCAATTTTATTTACATTTATAAAAGCAAAAAATCATTTCTGAACAATTAACGGTGAAAATATAATGAAAAACATAAGATTACAAATAATACGAAATTGTACTTTTTTTTTGACAAATTCAATTTTATTAACAAATATAAATGTAAAACATCAAGTAAAATTGGACACACAGGTACAAATGCGATCAAACTCACATCACATTTACAAAATATAAATTCAAAACCCATTACAAATAAAAGGTAAATTGCAAACGCTATTTTTACTTGAAATTAAATAGGTTACGCTCTTTTGCAAATTTTATTTTTATTTATTTATTTAAATGAATCATGCACAATCGTCTTCCAGATTGCTCCAAAGAAACTAGTGGACTACACAGTTTAAGATATGTACAAAAATTATAGTAAAAACATGATTATTATACATGTTTACAATTAACATATATGTAGATTGCCATCAAACCCATACCAAATAAATTTGCTTTATATTTTGAAAAAAATCATTCATGCTGTTTTTCAAATGGAATGAGCTCTACCTCAAACACATAAATAAGAGATACACACACGTATATATTCATACATAAATACAACAAGAAAAATCGTACACACCTACGTGTAAATTTAATTAGTGGAAAATGTACAGGTCTTTAAAGTTCCATTTGCAGACGAATACAACTTTTTATATACGTAGGTATATTTATTCACATCTATTAACCACAAAATCTTCATACAAATATAATATATAATATGTATATTATAAAGAATTTGTTTGGTGAGTAGTTGGGAAATAAATATTGTGGTCAAGCGAAGGTTTTGGTACAAATGTTGTGTCACTATGACCCAGTATGACAAAAACTACATACAAATATTACATATACAAATGATAATATAAGAGGCATGGCGACCGCAACTCCATCACTGATCTTATTCACAATGGCAATGTTTAACTGATATTCTCTTTTTTTCTTCATAAACATATTATTCAACATTAAATCTATGAATGTAATGTAGTTTAAAATTAAGTGAATACTGTTTGGCAACAGTTCCATAACATTAAATAAATACTGTAACGCGACGTTCTCCCATCGTCCCATAGGGCAACACTCGCCTTTTATTTCGAGTGGCCACCCAGGGAAAAGCCTTATAGGCGCGCGCGCTCTCTTACTCTAGAAGAAAGATCTCTCCAGGGGGAGACGGGGCCCAGAGATCCATCACCCTCCGTGCTGAAGAACCGCCGCGAGGTCGAGTGTAGCATCACTCCCTCCCCTGAGTTCCAGCACAACGTCCCCTGCATTCCTCACGCCGTTTCCGGAGAAACCTCAGCCGTGAGAGGAACGAGAAGACGACCGCAGAGCCAGCTTCCCGAGCACGAGGAAGCTGTTATCAACAAAGACGACTTGCAGTCAGGAACCTCCCCGACTATATACATATATATAACTGTCCCAAGATAACCCCCTGCCCAGAAGAACCTTGGAGTAGATGTATAGGTATGTATGTACATGGTTGGAATCCAGCCACACGGTCGTCTTGTTTAGATACAGATTTGTGAAGGGCCAGAAGCCAGAACAGATTAGGAAACACAGGGGCAAATAGTGGAACAACAAGATGATGTCCGATTGGAAATTGATCAGGGAAAGTTGGCAGGACATTGTAAGAAGTCTCTGAACGGAAGAAAGTATGCTGCTTTCGAAGCCATCCCCTTTGCAAAGCCGCCTGTTGGCGATAGAAGGTTCAAAGAACCTAAGCCAGCCAAGCCATGGCAAGGAGTTTTACAAGCGAAAAATTTATCACGAGTTTGTATTCAATGGTATCATATACCTGGAGATGATTACAACAGTATAGTTGGTGCTGAAGATTGTCTGTATTTGAATGTTTATTCACCTAATTTGTCTGCAAAGCTACCCGTCATAGTATACATTCATGGTGGAGCTTTTATCTTCGGCACTGGTGTAACTTACCAACCAACTTTCATCACGGATAAAGATGTTGTTTATGTAAATATAAACTACAGATTAGGACCTCTAGGATTTATGAGCACCCAAGACGAAGTAGTTCCGGGTAACAATGGAATGAAAGACCAAGTAATGGCATTAAAATGGGTAAAAGATAACATACGCTCCTTTGGAGGTGATCCTGAGAGTATCACCATTATGGGAATGTCAGCTGGTGGAGCCAGCGTACACCATCACATGCTATCGCCGCTATCAAAAGGTTTATTTCATCGAGGAATATCTCAGAGTGGAACAGTTTGCTGTCCGTGGACTCTTCAAACGAGACCGCTAGAGAAAGCTCAGTTCATCGGAAATCAACTCGGCTGTCCAACCGAGTCCTCAAAGAAGATGATCGAATGTTTAAGAAAACGTCCCGCCGCGTCCATAGTTGCAACTGTGAAACTATTCATGCCATTTTTACACAGTCCATTCTCTCCATTCGCACCGGTGATCGAACCATCTAAAACTGATGGTGGATTTTTAACCGAACATCCCTATCACAGAATACGTAAAGGAGCAACACAGGACGTTCCCTGGTTGAACTCCTTGACCACTCAAGAAGGGTTATATTCTGTAGCAGTATTTCTGGAAAATCGCAAGAACATTGAAGTGGAACTGAATTCCAAGTGGACTGAATTATGTAGTTCCACACTTGTACGACTTTAACGATACCTTACCGGCCGAAGAGCACAAAAACGTAGCAGATATAATAAAAAAACATTACATTGGCGCCCAACGAGTGGGCCTGATTAGCAAGTCGCTCGTCCGTTCACGAAGTCATCACGAAGATGGCAACTCCAGTAGACGGCGCGTTGCTGATGGAGATGATGAAGCTGATGAAGCTGATGATGGAGCAGCTTATAGCTTCCCGAACCGCATCTGTTCCCCCCCCCCCCCCGTCATTTCACCTGCCCCGGTCGCGGCGGGAAATTTCGCGAGTTGTAAATCTCGGTTTGCTGGCGACTCATCCGAATCGGTAGAAGCGTTTATTGACGCCATCGAGCTTTATAAAAGCTGTTGCCACATCCAAGACGAGGATGCGCTTCGAGGTTTGCCGATGCTACTCGATAGAGACGCAGCGATTTGGTGGATTGGTATGAAACCTTCCATCCCCACCTGGTCCATGGCGATAGAGGCGCTACGAAGCAGTTACGGCGAACGTAGATCAGCTTACAGACTGTTTCTCGAAATTAGCGCTACGAGACAACAGAAAGGAGAATCGACGGACCTCTTCATTAACCAAAAACGCGCGTTATTCGCAAAAATGCCGTACAGCATTCCAGAAGAAATGCATATCGATATAGTGTACGGCTTATTGTCCTTTTTTTTACGCCAGAGAATATCCCGAGAGCAGGTAGACAACTTCCGAGAATTAAGTCACCGTGCACGCATCATAGAAGAAATGCAAGCCGAAGATACCCGAGCGACAATAGCCGAGCGTGGAACAATGGGACCCGACATTCCACACCGTTCGAGACCCGCGCCGGAGACAAACGAGAGCCGGCCCACGACCGGAAGAGACCGAACATTCCAGGAAAAGGAACGAATGGGTGAACAAAGGCCGCGACATCGACCGGCGTGTTCTTTCTGCAACAACCGAGGACATTCGGTTGACGAATGTCGGAAGAAAAATGGGGCGCAGGCGAGACCACAGATCGCGTGTTACGGATGCGGAGCAGCAGGTGTGACCAAGGTGAACTGTCGCACCTGTAACCCCCCGATGACCCACCTATCGTCCGTCCTCCGAGCGACGAAGGCACCACCTGCCGCGAAGACACCGATCCTCGATTGGAGAAAACGCCCGGACCAGAGAAAACGCGCGGATCAAGTCCGAAGAGCGGTGAACTGTCGCACCTGTAACCCACCCCCCGGTGACCCACCGATCGTCCGTCCTGAAGGCCACGAAGGTACCAGCTCCCACGAAGACACCGATCCTCGATTGGAGGAAGCGCCCGGACCAGAGTAGACGATACACGGACCAAGACCGAAGAGCCCACACCAGATACCGAACCGCTGATCTGGTGCTGCGGCCGCAATACCTTCAACCCCGCTGAAGAGGGGCGGAGGGCTACGTTCGCCCCGTACGAGAGGGGCCCTTTTGGATCAGGGAGACCCTGAGTCCCACCACCTTCCTCATGTCCGCTGTCAACACGCCTGTCGATCAGCAGATGTCACACACGGTCGGCGTTCCAGCGCCGAGCGTGCCGAGGCGAAGAAAAGGAAGGCCGCGAAGACCATCAACATTCGTCAAGACAGCTGTCAATACGCTGGCCGATGAGCGGATGCCACACCTGGTTGGCGTTCCAACAGCGGGAGTGCCGAGACGAAGAAGAGATAATCGGTCCAACGCGCCGATTGCACAATTGTAATCGGCGATCACTATCCGAGTTCAGAGACCGGACGTTTGCCCTCTGAACTCGAGGGGGAGGATGAAACGCGACGTTTTCCCATCGTCCCATAGGGCAACACTCGCCTTTTAT
>NW_027518554.1:0-21896 GCF_051622035.1 Arctopsyche grandis
ATTGGAGTCGAGGTCTATCAAAAATTAATATTTGATAGACAAAAATAAAAATCACTGATAGATGATATTAAATATTAAAAACTTGGCATAATTAATTAAAAATGATGATAGTGAATTTTTTATCATTTTAATAAAAATTTATTGGATGGTTTTTTAATTTCGAGGCATTTTTATAAAAGATACCGGTATAAATTTAATGATAATTCATTAAATTTCATTTTAAAATAGTTTAGATTAAATTTTAAAGTCGAAGATAAGCATAACAAGGGTATTTATTAAATATTATTAGCTTAACTAGCTATAATCCAACAATTATTCATAAATTTTAAAAATTCTTAAATTAAACACTTGAATTCTCAAAATAAAGTTACTGTTACTACTTGGAATATTTATTGGAATTGGGGGTATTAATCTTTTCTGATTATAACAATTACTTAAAACAAAAACGGTGGCTGAGTTGTGTTAAAGTTGCCCATTTGTCATTAAATCCTTTCAAAAAATTGTACTAAATGCTTTTTGTAAAAATATTTAAAACGGCAAGAAGTATTTCTGAAATGTTTTCAACAGCAAAACCAATATAAATTTAGAGATGTGATATAATGAAGAGATTTTTATTCTAAAAAAATGTTTTTGAAAAAATTTGTATTGCTGGAAAGAATTTTTATATTAGATGTCTGAAATCTCAATATGAATTTGGGGGTAATAGACATAAACTATTTATTTTTAGTTTAATATTTAAAAATGAAATCTTTTAAAAAAACAAAAATAAATAACAACAACAAAGCTGGTCAAATGTTTTACTTTTAATATTATTGTTATGCTATCCTCTATTATTATTAATATTTTAATAAATACCCGTAATGTCTAAATACTTTAATGATGATGAGGTTACTGTTATCCTGTAATATTATAATCTCTAAATACCCTTAATGACTAAATACTTTAATGATGAAGGGGGTACGCTATCTTCGATGACACAAGAGAGTGACATTGTTAATTTGTGAAAAAACTTTAGGTTGATTTTGAAATTAAAGATTTGGTGCTGTTATCTAAAGATCTATCAGACATTTTAGGTTTAACACTATTCCAACATTTGAGATTAGGGAGTTATTATCACTTAAATATTTATGAACCAAAAAGGCTATTGGTGATACATCAATATAAAATAAACGAAATGAGATTAGTGAGCAAATAACACAAAAATATTTTTAAAAAGTCCTCTCTTGAAAACGAAAGTGTGGTTACATCTAAATTTTAAAAAATTTAATCAAAAGAGTTTTTTAATTGAATTAGATTTATAAAAGTTTTGGAAAACATATATTATTTCAGTTATTAATAATAGAAAGAGCTTGGGGTAAACATGGGTATTTATTTAGATAATAAATATATTCAGCTTTAATTAAATCAAATAAATGTGGCAATTATAGTTGTAAAAAAAGTACAAAGGGGTATTATTTAAATAAGATCCCAACACTTATACCAAATATTTGTGTTTAAATACTCGAAGCACAACTAATTTTGTTTAAGTGCATCTTTTTACTGTTAAACTGTATTATCTAAGCTACATACACCTGAAAACAAACTCGAAAAAAAGAGTTTTGCCCACTTTTTAACTGATTTATAAAATTGAAAAACAGATATAACATCTATTTGTATTAATAAACAATAAAAAGGCATAATACACCTTTTAACTGATTTATAAAATTTAAAGCTAGATATAACATCTATTTGTATTAATAAAGAAAAACAAGGCACATTAGACTTTTTAACTAATTTATAAAATTTAAAGCCAGATATAACACCTTTTTTAAAAAATAAAAAGGCATCCTACACTTTTTAACTAATTTATAAAATTTAAAGCTAGATATAACGCCTATTTGTATTAATAAACAATAAAAAGGCATAATACATTTTTTAATTAATTTATAAAAATTACAAATTAGAATAACGTCTAACTGCAATAATTCAAAAAGTTGAATTATCAACTTGCGCGAATACATTATTGCAATGCTCCACCTATACCAAGTACACTTTTCGTTTAATAAAATGTTACCTTACAACTAATTTAAACTGTTCAAAATATTTATTTTATACTTTGTCAAATCCCATGAAAATAGTTTTATTAACTTGGAATACCCACGCTGCTATTTCTAACATTCCAAAGATCAACTATAAAGCTGATTTAATCATTATTTCACTACAAGAATGTTATACTTTACCCACGAATTTAGAAATAATGAAAAACTTTGATAATTTTAACTTTATAAAAGTTTCTTCTATGTTTGGGTTAAAAACTATTGTTATTTCTAAAGAAAAATTGAATCCGACTTTTTATAAGATTGGACAGGGACTATTTGGATTCTTAAATAAAGGATTCATAGCTACAATTATAAATAAAAAGATCTCTCATGTTAATGCCCATTTAACTGCACATGAAAAAAACTATAAGAAAAGAATGGTGCAATTAGAGGAATTAATTTCTTTTATTCCTCTACATAAAAATACTTTTTTATTAACAGGTGATTTAAACTTTAGATCTGAAAATGAAACAAATTTATTTTTTAAAAAATTCCCTTTTTTCAAAGAAGGAAAAATAAACTTTAAACCAACTTACAAATACAATTACAAAGAGCTTAATTTAACTAGAACTCCAGCTTATTGTGATAGAATTATGTTCGTAACAAAAAACAAAATTTTTATTGAAAAGTATGATTCTTTGAATTATGTTGATTTATCAGATCACAAACCAGTTATTTGTATTTTAGAATTGAATGAAGTAGAAGTAATGGATCAAGAGAGGTGTGAAGTGGAAAAATATGTATCAGAAGATGAAAAGGAAAGTTTAATTGGGAGGTACGGGATAGAGGAAAGAAAGAATTTTAAATGGATTGAAAATATTTGCAACAAAAATAGGATTGTAGAAATTAAAGATAGAAAATTAGTGTCTAGAGTGAGTGCAGAGGATAAAAAGTATCAAGAGACTTTTAATTTTAAGAAAAATGGGAGTTATTTGAATCAAAAACGTTTCCGGACATCTTTTTTTATTTTTATAGTAGAAAAAATCTATTTAATCACTTTTTTAGTTTGCTGTTTTATTATTATTTTAAATTGTATTTAAATAAATTTACAAAATTCAATTTAATTTACGTTTTAATATTTTCAATCATATTTTATTATAAACCCAGCCTCAATACTACAATCTCTACTTAATAAACCTTCTCCTCTTGAAACAACTTTTTTACTTTATAAATTATCTGTAATTAAATCACCTTCATTACATAGTGGAACTTCTCCTCTTGAAACAACTTTTTTACTTTCTAAATTATCTGTAATTAAATCACCTTCATTACATAGTGAACCTTCTCCTCTTGAAACAACTTTTTTACTTTCTAAATTATCTGTAACTAAATCAGCTTCATTACATAGTGAACCTTCTCCTCTTGAAACAACTTTTTTACTTTCTAAATTATCTGTAACTAAATCACCTTCACTACTTAATAAACCTTCTACACTTAAAACAACTTTTTTACTTTCTAAATTATCTGTAATTAAATCACCTTCATTACTTAATGAATCATGTCCAGTAGTAAACCCATCGCTGTTAATTAAATCTACACCACTCAAGACATTGTCTATAGGGCTCTTATCAACTTTTCTACTATCATTAGATGCATAAACAGAAAAGTTAAAATTATTAATATCATTTTCTATAATTGTTAACCCAACTAAACCTTTAAATGCTTGTATTAAAATTACAAAATCAGGGGTTTCTAAATCAACTTTAGCATCAACTAATGGCAGAATGATTTTAAAAAGATTGTTTTTTAATTCTTTTGAGCAAAGTCTTCCTTCAAATTGTATTTTAAATGAACCTCTAAATTTAAATTTATTTTTAATTATAAAATTAGAAATAGAAGTTTCTTCTAATTTCCCTATAAAATCAAGTGGAATGATTCTTTTAATACAATAAAAAGATAAATTTGTTTTTCTTAAAATTGAAAAAAGTTCAGAAGGTAAAATTTCTGTTTTATTTTTTAGAATTAAAAAACTTCTATATTTTTCTAGAATTGAAAAATTTTCTTTTATTTTTAAATTTTTTAATTCTTCTTTTAGTAGAAGTTCAACATCTATAAAATCATTAGAATTTAGACTCAAGCTTAAACCAGGTGTCTTGTTTTTTATTAAGGAATTTGTAGCATCAGTGAATTCTTTAAAAGCTTTAAGTTCTTTGTTCATGGAAGTAGAAATTAGAAAGCCATTCATAGGGGATAAAAATAGATGCTTTTAGAAAAATTGCTTGTTTTTGAGAAAAAAAGAGTTTTCATAGATATTAAAGTAAGAGTATGAGGTAAACATGGGTATTTATTTAAGTATAATATATATATCCAACTTTTTATAACACTGAGGTTAAAATTGGGGGTTTCAATCAATAGGGGATTTTTTTCATTGGTTAGGTCATTGTATTCAAGGGGTTTCAGACTCACGTAGAGATATTTATTCCTAATAAGCCTTAGGCGAGCCTTAAACCTTTTCTTAAGTTACAACGATCTAAAAAAACTGCATTTCTAAATAATGGGACTGTTTATTACAAAAAAGTGGCCGAACATATGTGTATTAGATAAAGTTTAATTATTGCTTTATTAAGGTTGCCACTTAGAAATAGCCGATTATATATAGTAAAAAAGTATTAATGATTGCTATTCTGGTGCGTTTTATGTTATAAAAACGCATTTTAGTGGTATTTAGTACCTTTATATGAAATTTTCCTGAGGTACGAAACATTTTTATAAAAAAAGAGTGGTTTTCACTCTAGGAAAATGTTATTTTGCTTTACCTGAATATACAAGTGTAATTTAAAACCCCCAGTAATCTCTTTCACTCTAAAAATATGTTATTTTGCTTTATCTGAATATACAAGTGTAATATTAAAACCCCAGTAATCTCTTTCACTCTAGGAATATGTTATTTTGCTTTACCTGAATACACAGGTGTAATAATTAGAAATGAATATACCTTTTTAAGCAAAAATGGAAAAAAGCTACCACTGATTTAATTTAAAGAAACAAAAGATTGTTGTATAATACACTATAAATCTAACTAATAATTAACTTAAGTAGTGTAGAACTTACGCAATTTTCGAAGCCAGAATACAATTGTATTAACATTTTATATACTCTTGAAGCCCACAATTATATAGCCGAAAAATTCTAAAAATTAAATAATTAACAGTTATAATTTTTTAATGTAATTTTAAATTTTATAAAATATAAAGAGAATGCCTTTGTGCAAAACGAGGTTTTATGTATTTTATTTAAAGTTGGATATATATATTAAATTTAAATAAATACCCATGTTTACCTCAAACTCTTACTTTTTTAAATGCTGTTACATTTTACTAGAATTGGTACTCAAAATGACAATAAATGAATTAAATCATGTCAAATGTCCATTTTTGCTTTAAGTTCTGAAATATTTTTTTGCCTTTTAATTACTACTTGTGGCTTTTATATGTTACATCTTTAGTTCTTTTCTGCATTATAATTCGTTATAATAAAAAGACAGTTGTTATATTAAAATTATCTCTTGATTTTGCTATATTATGTTAAGATTCATCTTAAAAAGTATAAATTTAATTTCAATAGTCTAAATCATCATAACAAGGTCATTTTGTTAAAAATTATTAGCTTTTATATTTATTAACCTCCTAAATAGATAAAACATTGTTTACATTTGTCTTGTGCCATCGAAGATGGCGTAAGCTCTTCATTATTAAAGTATTTAGTCATTAAGGGTATTTATTTAAATAATATTAATAGAGGATAACACAACAACATTCTTTTCCTTTGTTGCATTTACATTATTTTTTTGAATTTATAGCTATTTTATTTTAAAGTGACATTTAACTCTCCTAATTGTTTGTTATCATTATGCCAAATTTAAATCTTGTTTGTATTCTTTAGTCCGATTTTATGCTTTTTGTGCCTTATTATATTATTCTATATTTGTTTTCTTCACTTTACTTCTGTCTAAACCAATAGTTTGCTTCTATTTAAAATTTTTGCAAAATTTTTAACCCATGGGTAAAGTAAGAGGTAAATCAGTAAAGAGAGCAGCCCGTTCTGTAATTGAATTATATTTTAGTAGAATTAACAACGACTTTGAAAACAATCTTTCTGTTGTTAGAGATGTCACTGTAACACAAAACAAGAAGATTAGAAATCAAATTGCAGGATATACCACTCATCTTTACAAAAGAATTCAAAATGGAGTTGTAAAAGGAATTTACATAAAATCTCATGAACAAGAGAAGGAAAGGAAAGAGAGCTTTATTCCAAAAGTTGGTATTTTAGATTCAGAGAAAACTATGGTTGATTCAACAACCCTTTCTATGATTCGAAAATATGATATTGAAGGAAACTACGTTGCTATTGGATCAGAGAGACCTGAATAAATTATTTATTTCAAACTGGTTATTTTAATAATTATGGGTTGTTTTTTTTGTAATTTCTGAATTTTAATGTTTTTTTTTAATTAATGTGAGGTTAAATTAACAGAAGACATTTTAAACTGGAATTTTTTAATTAATAAAGGAAGGTTGTTTTGTAATGCAATAACTCTATAGTTGGTGGAAATGATTTAAAACGGGTTTTCTTGAAGACGAAACTTTGAATCAAAACAGTTAATTGTTATTTAAAAATAAAACATCTATTACGCTTATAGCCGGGTTTGTATAAGTGAAACATACATAACCGGCTTAATTCTTATGATTGGAAGTTGATGTGTAATTGTAAATGTTTTAAATAAATCTAGAAGATGTTGAAAATACATCAAAATTTAAATTTCAAATAATTACAAAATCCAAACAATTTTGAAAAATTAAGGAGCTAAGATGCGCTATGTAATAGCCAGCCGTATATCTAAAGATTTTTCGTCGCTTGTTATTATAAGGGATGTTATAGACGATGTTTTAATCATAAAAAGGAAATTTATTAAATACTAATGGCTATAATTTAACCTTTATATATGCACTTCCGTAGTTTATATTTCGTTTTATTGATAGTGTTATAATCGGTAAAGATTAATACCCCTTTTGTCAATAAATATTTTAAGTAGTAACAGATAAAATTAATCTCTTTGTGTGCTTATCATTTCTTTCATATACTTTAGTGAACTAACTCTTTTTAAACATTGCTTTGAATTTAATTCATTAATTGTTTTATATTCTATAGATCTGATTCACTGTGTGTTACTTTCGATTGTAAGTTGACAGTTAAACCGAAAAAATTTAAAGGACTTATAATAAAACATAAAAAGATGCTGATTTTATTATCGATGATATTTTTCTATATTTCATTTATATTAGGACATGAATATGATACTAATTTTATACATACAAATCTTCATAGAGATACTCTAGCTAATGCTTATAAAGATCATATGGTACATAACGGATCTATGGTAAATGGAGGAGAATATGATGATCATTTCGGAGGTGGTGCTAGAAATGATGCATATTCTAGTAAATCATTATATGAACAATACGATAAGTTTGGTAGATTGTTAGGTGGACAGGGTTTAGTAAGCCCTAAAGGATATGTTTCTAGAAAAGGATTAAATAAAATATTGGGATCAAGTCTTGAAAGTGGTTTAAGTGTACAAGAAGCTGTTTCTAATGCAGGTCGAAATGCTTTTACTACTGGAATTTGCTCCAATCCTTCAATTTATGGAAGTGTTTCTAGTGGATTAGGCACTTTTGGTGGGACTTCTGTAAAAGGGTACAGTCAAAATGCAACTGAAAGTTTAATTGGGTCTGATAATGAAAAGATAATTAAAAATATAAATTGTAATTTTCCTGGAAGTGGATATGGGCATTCTTATTGTGGTGATGATAAAGTGGTAGGTGAACACTTTGATTTGACTACAAGAAAGGGGCCTTATACACTAAATGCACATTTTGAATCTCCTAATAAAACGCAACAATCTTTACAACATCTATCGTATCATCCTAGTAATTATAAAGATGCAATAACTGCCAAAAGAGTAGGGTTTTCTGAAAATGATCTGTTACAAGGGAAATTACATAAGTGTGAAATAGGTGCAATTTGCAGAATGAAGTTCCCAACACACAGAAGTGGTGTTGAAAGGTATGTAACTCCAGCAGATGAGTTCCATGAGATTTAATAAAAATATATTTAGTAAAACCCAATTTTTAATTAAGCAGGCAAATATAGTTTTTTGTATTTTAAAAAAATGTTGTTGTTGTTGTGAAAACGATTATTTGTACTGCCATATAATTTGTAAAGTGGGTATTTAGTAACGTATTTATTTAATAATTGGTGTTGAAATAGTCTTAAATAAAATACCCTTAATGTCTAATAGGTCTACAGCTAGCAACAATTAGTATTTATATAACAAAATGATAAGACAGTATGGTACTGTCTCTAAATATAACGCCAGCTCAAGGTCAATGGGACACTTAGTCCTAAGGCTCGCCGACTGTTGGCAAAGGGATAAAAATGCTATAGGGGCCTCCCAGAGTTTTGTGGGCAACTTCTTTTTTTGCTGTAAGGCAACCACTTTTCATTAAATCCGATTTTTTTTTATAACAAAATGATATTCTACAAACGATTTTTTTACAACCTATAATGTGTCATAAAGATATTATTAGTTGGATATATATTATACTTAAATAAATACCCATGTTTACCTCAAACTCTTACTTTATTTAATAAAGCTATTTGTATTTATGTAACAAGATGATGCTGAACAAATGATTATTTGTGTTGGCATATAATTTACCAAATAAGAAATTAGAAACAAAGCTATTCGATAATTGGTATTTATGTAGTAATTACTTGTGATTATAAAAGAATTTAATGGCATAAGGGTAACTTTAACAAAGGTATCCTCGTAAAAATGGGTTAAAAAAAACCAAATTTGACTAAAGTTGCTTCTAATTAACCATAGGTAAATAGGAATTGTTGAATTAAGCCCCTATGTTTAAAACTAAATGTAATTTGTTTTTGGCTTTCGGGGTTTTAATTTATGTTCCCATTTTGCCTTTTAAATTTTTGATGTACAGTAATAATATGCCAAATAAAATTTAATTTGGGTTAAATTTTAAAATAAATAAAGATTTTAGATTATGATAAAAAGCCAATATTAAATTAATTGTTAAAGTTGGCCCCATGTCTTTAAATTCTATTTACATTAATCAATTTTAGAAATTAAATTAAAAGTTTTTAATGGCAATTTAAAATCAATAATTTAATTAACTAAGATTTTCCACTTTAAACAACAAAGTAATTACAAAACAAAAATTCAGCTGTGCAATTAATAAAGCTCCTTTATTACTGTTGCCTTGTCCCATCTTCGATGGCGTAAGCTCTTCATTATTAAAGTATTTAGTCATTGTATTAATAGAGGATAACACAACAACTGTTATATCTTGTTGTTTGTTTGTCTTTTATGCCACAAATTTCAATTGGGTTAACATATTTCCAAAAAACATTAAAATCACTCATATTCAAAGTCAAATAAAATAGAATCATAGCTCTTATAAAATGTTATTTTTTTTATATTCAGCTTTTTCAAAAGAAACTTCCTGATTAAAAGATGTAGAAATAAAAATTGCATCTGGCATGTTTAAAATATAAAGACAATTGGCAATTTTTACGATAGAAATAATGTTTTCTTTGTAGATTGTAACGGGTGCTGCAAGCTTGGGAATATTTAAAAGAGTGTTTTAGGACAATTTATTTTAGTTCTAATAGAAGAGGCCAAAGTAGAGAAATTTTGCATTTGGGGGTCCATAATTAGATTTTAAAATAAAAAAGAAAAAATGTAAGAAGAGGCAATCAGAAAGTAATGAAATTAAAATATAGCGAGTTAAAAAATGTTTTAATGTAAAAATACGTACGGGTTTGAAAATATTATATCTGCTGCTAGTTGTAAAATCGTCTATAGCAAATATTAAAATTATTTATCTTGGGTTTAAATTGACAATATTCTTCATGCTTAGGAATCCACAAGGGTTTTAAACTGCCCGTGCTCATGCTATCTACTCCAAGAGCTCATTCATTTTTTCGCCCCTCTTCCCTTCGTGATATCGCCTCCTGCAAAATGAAATGCTTTCGAAAGTCTTCTTAAGAACCTGTGGGTGGTTGTATGTGTCTTAAGCCATCTTCAATGGCGTAAGCTTTTTCACTAATAAAAATTTAAATTATTAAGGGTATTTATTGGTCATATTTATAGATGATTACACAGCAGTATGCTTCAATATTGAGTGGAAACCCTATTTCACCCCAATAATTCTTATGGAATTTTAGAATAAACAATCACCAGATCACTTCTTATGAAAGTATTATTGTTACTACATATTTTATTTATTGACATTGGGGGTATTAATCTTAGCTGATTATAACAATTTCAACTTTACGTATAAAAAAGTAAATTATAAACAGATTTTGTTTCCATTTTAATAAATGAAATCCAATTGGAACCCCGTCGCATGTTTTAATTGTTTAAGGGGTACTTGAGAAAGCTCTTTTAAAATAACTTTTAATGTCTTTATAATTTGCTAAACCTCCTAATCTAATTGATATATTATGATTAATGTGCTTTTCTTGCCTTTCTTCATTATTAAACTTATAAGATTACTACTAATTTTACTATATACAATCGTTTTGCAACTTTATATGAATTATAGCATATTTCTATTTCATCTAATGATTGAGAAAAACATTGAAAATTATTTATTTATAGTACAAAGCCGTTTATACTTCTATTTAATGCCCACAAACTTTTTTACAAGCAGCTTTGTATCTTAATTACCAATGTTGTAGATCTAAGAGGCAATACTTTTCTTCGTTACTTTTTCTTTGGTTGGGTAACATGTTTCCTAAATATTCTCAAAAACTATTGATTAGGTGTATGCTTTGATCTAGAGATATTTCTTTTTGGCGTTTGAGATAGACATTTATAGACGAAGATAAATGTGTAATCTGACAGTATGGTACTGTCTATAATTAAACGCCAGCTCAAGGTCAATGGGACACTTAGTCCTAAGGCTCGCCGACTGTCGGCAGAGGGATAGAGATGCTATAGGGGCCCCCAGAGTTTTGTAGGAAACTTCTTTTTTTTGCTGTAGGCAACCACTTTTCAATAATCCGATTTTTTTTTATAGCCGAAGATAAACATAACAGGTGTTGTGTTATCCTCTATTAATATAATCCCTAAATACCCTTAATGACCAAATACTTTAATGATGTAGAGCTTACACAAACTTCGATGGCACAAGACAACAGGGGATATTTATTAAACAGTATTGACTTAAATGGCTATAAAACAAAAAAAATTGTATTTAAAGTAGATTATTTCATATGACGGGACTTAATTAAAATTGTTCTAGTTTAATTAATATTTTCATTATTGTTCAAAAATTAATTTTTAATCACTTATATAAAAACATAAAACTAAATTTAAGCAATTTTTATTTTATATCTCTCATTTTTTTTCTTATTTGTTTTTTTAAAAAAAAATCAAGTCAAAAGTGATTTGTTTCTTTTATTAATTTTTAGTTTTTATACCATGGCTACTTCTTCCTTTAAAGAATTTTCTACATTATTTTTCTCTATCTTTACAAGTCTAATCCTTAAATATAAATATCTTAGAATTACAGCTTTAATATCTGCTATTTCAGTTTTCTTTTCAACTTTTTATTTTATAAAAGTTGCAGAGGCTTCTAGTGTTTTGTTAGATAAAACTCTGAAATTCCATTTAATTCAAGATTATATGATGTATTAGTTTTCTCGTTGTTATCTTTATCTCTAAAACATATTCCTTCAGTTATTTTTACTTTTTTTTTCCAACTTATTTTAAGGGATAAATTTGTTGAAAATTTAAAATCTTATATGGATCTTACTTTTACACCAATTTCATTCTAAGACACCTGGGGAAATCTGTTTTACAATGTTTCTAAAGGCCAATTGTTATTCTATTTGTCCACAAATTTTAATATTTCATTTTGTTGGGCTTGTTGGTACCGTTTTTTTTTACTTTTATTAAGGCCTATTCAAATATTAACCTGATTGCCGCTTTTATCTTTCTTTTATTTCCTATAATTGATTTAATAATTAATTTATACGTTTTAAAATATAAAATTAAATATCAAAATTATAATTATGAACAACAGAAAAAAAACTTCTTTTAGGATTTATGATGAGCTTTCTAATTACGATCTTATTAAAACTTTTAATAAAGAAAATAGTGAAATTGAATCTTTTAGGACAAAAATAGAAGATCAAGTAAAAACGCAGTATAAATTAGATATTTTTACTGCTAAAACAAGATTTTTTCTTAAATTTGTTACTATAAGTCCTTACTTATTCTTTATGGTATTTTCTCTTTTAAAACCCAACATTATGGATATTTCAATACTCTTTCAAGCTATTTTACTTTATACTTCTCTTTCTACACAAATTAAAAAAATGCAAGTACAATTGTTAAGATTGGGGACTGTTTTAAATCAAATTAGATTTGATTCTATAGAATCTAATACTTTCCCCATTTTAGCCAACACAAAAACAAACATTTTCATCAAATATAAAATTTGAAAATGTTGATATTTTTAATGATGGAAAATTAATAATTAAAGATATTAATTTAACAATTAATAAAGGTGGAAAAAGTGGCAGTTGTTGGGAAGAATGGAACGGGTAAGAGTACTTTTATAAAATCTATTTTAAGATTTAGTGATTTTAGCGGGAATATTTTAATAGATAATATAAACATCAAAACTTTAACAAATAAATCAGTATTTGACCTAATAGCCTATATATCTCAAGAAGATTACACATCTGATGACACAATTCTAAATAATTTAAAATTAAGTAAAAAGGACTGTACAAATGAAGAAATATACGAAAAGGCCAAATTTATAAAAGCTCACCAAACTTTTTTAAATCTAGAAAAAGGATATAATACAGAAGCGGGTATAAGGGACATAATCTAAGTGGGGGTCAAAAACAGAAGTTATCAATAGTGAGGGCATTAATTAAAGATTCTTTGATATTTGTATTAGATGAAGTAACGTCTGCTTTAGATAGAAGTTATGAAAAACTTGTAATAAACACGTTACTAGATGAGATGGCAGAAAAAACACTCGTGATGATTATACACAACAAGAATTATTTAAAGAGTTTTGATAAAATAATATTTTTAGACCAAGGAAGGGTAGGAGGATGTGGAAGTTATGAGACATTGATAGATCAAAATAAAGAATTTAAAGCATTTATATTAGACGAGGCTTAAAATATTTGAGTCAAACAAATATTAAATAGATTTTGTTTTCATAACTTAGTTCAGTTTTATTTTAAAATTACTTTTTAACACATAATATGACAAAAGTATGTTATGTGCTTTTAGGGTATGTTTTAAAGTTGCAAAAAACCCCGATTTAAAATTTTTATATATATAAATAAGTAAGAGTTTGAGGTAAACATGGGTATTTATTTAAGTATAATATATATATCCAACTTAAAGTAAAATTTTTAAGAAAAACAACAAGATATTTCTAAATATCATAGAAAATAATTTCGGTTGTTACAAATACGAAATATAAATATGTAGAAGTTGTTTAATTAATTTTTATTGAATATATAATTCCTTTAGTTTGAAATTAATCATAAATACATTGTTTGTCCTTCAATTAATTAAAAACGATCATATGAGCAGTGTCGCAGGCATAATATATATTTGTGATGAAACTGATAAATCAGCACCTATTATTAATATAAATACTTACAAATAAATATGTTTGGCATTTCTAACAGTACGGGTTTTTTGAATCTGTTTGAGGTTACCAAGAAATGAAAAATCAGTCCAATAGAGCTTTAAACCATTTGTTAATTAAATGATTTTAATTCATATCAGCAGAATAAAACAATGAAATAATTAAGAATTTCGGTTATGTAAGATCATTTTAAAAATTAATTAAAAGTAAAAATAATTAACTCATGCCCCTCATTATTTAGACATATGTATATACGATTTTGTATGAATGTTGGATCATTTTTTGCTATTTAATTACTACGAATGCTAAAATTCGCCATAACTTTTTCTCTAAATCATTACCCTTTTTTATTTAGGTTGGATTATAGATATTTAAAAAAATAATATTATAAGACAGATTTTGAGGTAAACATGATATTTAGTATTGTATATATCCAAATTTATATAAATATCCTTTTTATGATTATTTTTGGCAGTTTTGTATTTTAATAAAACGGACTGAAATCTTGTTTTTTTCAATGCTATCTGTCTTGTGCCATCGAAGATGGCGTAAGCTCTTCATTATTAAAGTATTTAATCATTAAGGGTATTTATTTAAATTATATTAATAGAGGATAACACAACACTATCATTATAAAAAATCTTAAATGAATAATAAAACAGAAGATTGCATATATCCTGACATGTTTTTTTTCAATGCTATCATTATAAAAAATCTTAAATGAATTATAAAACAGAAGATTACATATATCCTGACATGTTTATAGCAAGAAACACCAGTGTCAATTCAAAGGCAGCAATAAAGCATATTAACTAGGCCTTGGCGGCCTTATTACAAAGCTGTGAAGAGCTAGTAAATTATTTGTGTTAAAACAGCTTAAATTTTACACGTCTATGAGTCGAGCTTTGCTTGAAATAAACCCACTTTATTAAATGTATTTAAGTCTGATAAATATTTAACAACTATTTCTTTTGTTTTTTCATGTTAGCTTGAAAGATACAAAACAAGAAACTTTGTATTCTTGGGGAAACATTAAATTCACTTTTTAATTTTTCAACAATTTTTTTAAGCCCTCATATGTTTTTCGATGACATAAATTTTAGTGAAATTAAAAGTAGAAGCATTAGACAAAACATTACGCAATTTGTTTTTACTAGTTATGCTTTAATTGGATCTTATATGCTTTATAAAGTTATGTGTTGTTGCTTAAACAATGATTCCCCAATTTCATGTGTACTTCTGGAAGCATGGAACCTGGATTTAAAAGGGGGGATATTCTATTTATAAAGAAGCCGCAAGTTTATAAAGCAGGGGATATTTCAGTATTCCAAATCTATGAGGGATCCATTCCTATTGTACATAGAGCTATTAAAAAAATTGGAGAAAGGATTTTAACTAAAGGGGATAATAATCGAGTGGATGATGTTGTTGGGTTGTATAGACCGGGTCAAAAAATGTTATTACCATCTGAACTTAGAGCTAATGTATTTGGTTATATTCCTTTTTTTGGAATGTTCACTATTTGGATGACCACCATTCCAGGTTTAAAGCTTCTTATGATGGTATGGACGGCAATGAGTGTATTTTCTACTAGAGAAGACAATCTTAGTTCTTAAAATAAATGAATGTCGTTTAAATTATTTTTTTAAAAAATTGTTGTAATATGAAGACCTATTAGACATTAGGGGTATTTTATTTAAGACTATTTCAACAAAAATTAAAAGTTTTTGTAAATATAATATCTGCGTTGGGTTTATTACGAAATTCCACAAGAAATACAGTACTTAAATAGGAATTGGTTTCAAACCCGATTTTTAAATTGAATCATTGGTTCTGAAGAGGTCTTTTGAGAGCTTTTTCTTTTAATGTAGATAACGATATTTACAGTGACTTTGAAGAATGTAATTAATTAATATAGCAGAAGTAATAGTCAAAGATCAATATAACAAGAGTATTTATTAAATATTATTAGCCAAAAAAGCTATAATTCAACCGTAATTTCTGAGGTGAAAACTTAAAAAGTATTGTTGTGCAAGTTTCTGTAAATTTTACTTAAAAAATACCTTAAAGAAATAAAGACTTTAAAATTAAAACTTACACCATTTTTGATGCCACAAGACAAGTATAACAAAGTGTAAACCATAAATAAATTATCCTGCTTGTTCCTAAAATAAATATTTCCAGTACCGATTTGCCAAGAAATACTAATTTTTAATATAAAAAGCACGGAATGCAATACAGCAAATACTTTGTTATCCAGACTTTATCTTGTACAAGTTACATATATCTGCCAAGGAATAAATATTTCATTTATTTAAGAATGTAACAGCCTTTATTTGATTTTGAGATCAAATAAAGAGAAAAGGCCTATTAAATTTAGTGGGGCTTTGGCATAATAAAAACAAATTGTGTGTAGTGATATCCTCTATTAATATTATATAAATAAATACCATTAATGCCTAAATACTTATTTAATGAGGATCTTCCAACATCTTGGATGGCACAAGACGGATAGAATTTCTTTTTTATAACTTAAATGATTTATTGGCATTAAATACAAAATAACATTCATATTAAGAGATCATAACATACAATGCTTTATTAAACAGAGTATCAAGGCTAAGGAACTTGAAACTACATAAAACTTGAATTACAAAATTTTATTTTAATGCATTTTTGGTTGTGTCAAGCGTTATTTATTTTTTTCAAATATTTTTAGATCAAATAAACGAAAGAGCAGAATTAAATAAGATTTTCTTAATTGGATAAAAACTTGTCTCTAGTTAAATTTTCTAAGAGATTTCCGCCCAAGAAACCAATAAAATCTTATTGCAACTCTATAATTACCCACCAAGTATTTCTAGCACTCCTTTATAATCATTTTTTTAATTATTTAATTTTTTTAATAATTAGGGCCATGCGCAGTACGAAGAAGTCTAATAAAATCTCAATTAGAACAAAAAGAATTGTTTATGTTTCTACCATATTAATAATTTTATTGCTTTTATTATTATTACATCTAATAATTAACGATCTTCTAATAAGGACTAAAGAGCCAAAAGAAGCTAAGGGGTTTTCTGATTATTCTAAACCAAACGATAAAATTCCAGAAATTGATTTAGCTGCAAATTTAGAAAACCCGACGTTAGAAAAGACAACGAAAATAGGAGATACAAAGGGGTTGAACCCCAAGGATTTAACAAGTACAGAAGTAACAAAAGAAAAACAACCTCAAGATGCAGAAAATAAATTAAGTAAAATAGGAGATACAAAGGAGTTGAACTCCAAAGATTTAACAAGTACAGAAGTAACAAAAGAAAAACAACCTCAAGATGCAGAAAATAAATTAAGTAAAGTAAGTAGTGTGGGTAAAGTAAGCAACGTAAGTGAAGAGGGTGACTTAAATAATACAAGTGACGAAAGTGTGCCTCTTACAAACGTTTCTCCTGCATTTAGAAAAAAAATAGATGGTCTTTTAAATTTTTTGGATGATTCGAATGAAGGCCAACCGGAAAAGGAAAGAGATCTTGATTATGAAGTACAAACCTGTTTGGAGCTCGAAGAATTTCTTAAACAAGCCGTAAAAAAAAAGGAAGAAATTATTAGAGAACTAGAAGAAGCCGATAAAAAATCTAAAGAAAAGGCGAGGATTTTGAATGAAGAAAAAAAGAAATTTGAAGAAGAAAAGAAAGCCCAAGAAGAAATTGCTAAACAAGAGGAGGAGAAGCAAAAAAATAAAGACAATTGTCATAATAAAAAAATTGAATTTATTAAACAATTTAAAAAGGTTAGAGAAATGCAAGAAAACGATCAAAAAGAGTTTATTGATATTTTCCCAGAGACTGAAGGAAACCCTATTGATATCAAACATATTGAAAATTTAATTTTACTTTCAGATATTTCTTCTGAGGAAAAAAAATTATTTTTTTTTACAAAAGTTTTTACTTATAAACGGTTTATAGAAAATCCCTTCGCTTGTATTAAAGTTTTGTCAGATAAAAAAATTATCACAATAAAAATAATTCCCAAATTAATAAAAATTTATTTAAGAGAAAGGCAAGAGCTTGATGATATAAGAAATACAAAAGAATTAGATACTATTTCAAAACAGAAAACTGAGTTGAATTCTAATCAGTTAGAAGATTACTCAGCAGAGATTACAAGATTTAATTCCAATCTTATAGAAACTTTCCTTGAATGGATAACCCCTTCAAATATTTATGGAATGTATTTCCAAGACCATAATTTAGACGTTGATTTAGAGATTTCTTTTAATTTTTGGAAAGAAGAAATTAAAAAAAGTATAATTAGTGGTAACGATGATATTTTAGAAACGCCGAGTTTTTTTAATATGTTTTGGAACTATTTATTTTCAATATTATTTAACGAAGTAATAGAAAAAACAGAAAATTCAATCGAAGCAGAAGATCCCCGTTTAAATGATAATTTGATCGAAGATGAATTTATGAAGAAAAGTCTCGAAAAAATAGAAAATAACCACAATATTACCCATGCGAGCACAGCCGCAGTTGTATAAATACAAGAAACTTTGAATATTATGTATTGGAAGTTTTAAAAGGCATTATTTTTTCTTTTTGAGAATAAACTAGGTTTACTTTCGCCTGTGCTTCTACCTTCTACCATGTACGAAACTTCTAATAAATAATCACAATTAAACTTAACAAAGGGGGGGTTTTTAATGGTTTTAGATGAAATATCTATAATCCAATCCTGAATATATAAATAAAATAAGTGAATTATACAGTAACCCTACAATTTAGAACCCAGTGACTCAAATTTAATTTATTTTAACTAGGGCAATAAATTATAATAAGGTAAGCTATTATACATACTCATTTTCACCTTAAATACTAAACACAATTATTGTTACTATTTAAAATATTTATTGACATTATCGGTATTAATATTGACCGTTAAAAGAATTATAATTAAATTTTAGATCTTTTTTAGTTTTACTGCTCAAAATATTTATTGACATTATCGGTATTAATATTGACCGTTAAAAGAATTATAATTAAATTTTAGATCTTTTTTAGTTTTACTGCTCAAAATATTTATTGACATTATCGGTATTAATATTGACCGTTAAAAGAATTATAATTAAATTTTAGATCTTTTTTAGTTTTACTGCTCAAAATATTTATTGACATTATCGGTATTAATATTGACCGTTAAAAGAATTATAATTAAATTTTAGATCTTTTTTAGTTTTACTGCTCAAAATATTTATTGACATTATCGGTATTAATATTGACCGTTAAAAGAATTATAATTAAATTTTAGATCGTTAATTAGTTTTTTTATAAATTAAAATTTTAGACAAAGAGTTTAGATTATTCACAAGTTTAAGCAGAAAATTTTTCGTTTTGAATAACGCTGGATAGAAATTACGACTTATAATCATAAAAAGTATAAAAAATACTTAAAAGTTTTTTTTATTAAAGCGTATATCTAATCTAAGATACCACATAAGAGACTTGAGTGTGTTTCACTCGATTAAAAGAAAATGATAAGATGGAATACCTAAAATATAAATTGCAGAAAAGAAAGCAAAGACCCTTTCTTTAGCATGATTGAGTTGATCTCATTCCAATATACAATTTTACGGTAGTAACCAATCACACACTCCCCATTTATTGTTATTTTAGATTAAAATCTTCAATATACCTGCAAAAGTAAATGTATTTGTTAATTTTTTATTGTTTCCTTGTTTTAGAAAACCCATGCAGAATAGATTTTATGGAATTGGCAGCTCTTCATCAACAGAAGAAGAGGAAATAAATATGAACTCAGAATGTTTATTCACAGAAAGCGAAAAAGAAGAATCGGGAAACAAGATAAATAATGAATCAATGGGGAACTGGCCTTTAGATTTTGGATTCTAAAAATTAAATATTGCTAAAATAGTATTAAATAAATAACCCTTAAATTCTAATAGGTCTTCAGATAACAGCAAAGTTAATTTTATATAAGTTTTTCCTAATTAAAATTTCGTAATAAAAAGGCCACGTTATTGGTTTATTAGGTGAATAATTAGCAATAAAAAAAAAATGTTCGGATTTATTTAAGCTGTAGTTGTTAATACTTGTTAGTTTTCTTCGTGTGTTTCTCTGTAACCCGGTCGGGGAACCGCATTGCTGCGTAAACCCCCCACGGCCCTTATGCCAGCTTAATCCCTCTGCCGACAGTCGGCTAGCCTTAGGACTAAGTGTCCCATTGACCTTGAGCTGGCGTTATAATTAGAGACAGTACCATACTGTCTTGGGCTCTCTACAGACCACTGCGCTATGCTTACCTAGGCTTACTACTGCCTTTGGGAGTTATTGTTGCCGCCACTACCCAAGGAGATCGGTTGTTTTTACAAGGCCCGATCAGGGCCTGATGCTAGTCTTTTTTTAGTGGGGTTATTACGACTAGCGCCCACTTTTGTGACGGCGTCCCGGTTCTCGTTCTTTTACCAACCAAGGCGAGGTTCGAACCCTGGCAGCTCAGGAGTGAATCAGCAAGCCGACCACTAGCCTAACGCCGTCAATAATTAGCAATAATACTTTAAACTGCCAATTAAAAAAAAATGTAAAAATATTTATTTCACCGATTTTTAACTCAAAATTAATAAATTAATTGTTTTTTTCTTTTAATTCACTTTAAATTATTAATACTGGTTTAGCCCTGCCTGCATCAATATGTTATCCAATTCTTATAATAATTTTAAATCATATGATATAAAAAAATTTTAATACTCAAATTGTTGGATTATAAGTGTTTCCAACAAGAGAAATCTGTTACCCTGCTATGCTTGTAATTATTTCGCCCGAGAAAGCTCTTTTTATCGATAAATTATTAAAGACAACTAAAGCCAATTACATTGTATTTGAAGCAGATACGATTCTTCAAATAGTTTTAATCACTCCCGATTTGTCTCAAATGACTGTAATAAAATTAGAACAGCAGTTTTTTGAGAATTTTGAAAATACAGGGAAAATTATTGTTTCAACTCCTATTAAAAATTTTTATGAAAAAAACATGAAAGAACTAAAACTAGAAATATTAGAGGATAAAATAACATTTAAATATAATTTGGGAGATTTAAATTTTAAAAGAGCTTATTACAGTTTAAATCCAGATATTTTTGATTTGACTTTCAATTCAAAATTTACTTTAGATGAAATTGATTTGATAAGTCTAAAGAGAATTTTAACTGGAATTAAAGATAAAGAAATACAAATAAGACTAGGAGAAAAACTTGTTTTTTCAAGCAAAACACTAGAAATTTCAGTAGATTCTAATATTGTTTTGGAAAAAAGTGTTAATTTTTCTATAGATTCCGAAAAATTCAAAAATGTACTTTTTATAGCTGATTTGTTTTATGAATCGGCCATAAACATACCAGAAGATATTTCCCCTATTAATTTTATTTACAGATTGCCCGATGTCTTTTTCAGCACCTTTATTTCTACAGAAGTTAATAATTAATCGGAACTGTAATAATTAAATTTTTAACCTTTTAATTAATCGGGCTGCTCAAAAAATTTAAAACAAAAATGATATTTAAGGTTTGGTTATAGCTATTTAGGCCAATATTATTTAAAGTTTGATATATATTGTTGTTCTCTGAAGACCTAATAGACATTAAGGGCAATTTTTTTAAATCCTTCCGGCGTCTTCTCTGTCTGATTTATGTCAAACTCAATGTCCTCTGCTGTAATTCTGCTATTCAGAGATATAAGGAGCTTCTCAAGTGCTCTACTTATTTCCCTGTTTCATTTGCGTTCTCTTTTTACTCTTCACCACGTTGTTCTCTGAAAACCTATTAGACATTAAGGGTAATTTATTTAAGATTATTTTAACATAAATACCCATGTTTACCTTAAACTCTTAATTGAATAAATACCCTTGTTATGATTATCTTCGACTTACAAAGATGGAATTATGTTACAAGTGGCCATTAAAGATTGGATTATACCTATTTAAGCTAATAATAATTAAAATCCCGCTTTTATGTTTATGTTTTACTATTAATGCTATTTATTTAAGAGTGAATGTATTCGTTTAACATCATATCTAATTACATATTAGTTTAGAC